>NW_017263601.1:2527-214260 GCF_001500285.1 Mollisia scopiformis
CATCTTAAATCTTCCTCCACTTATTCAGATCCTATATCCTGTGTGACAGCACGCACTCAAGACTAGGAATCAGGACGTACGTACTAATCTGTGAATAATAGACAAAGAACTAAGAGAGTGGAAGAGTGCTGAGGACAGATAAGCTGAATCCTCAGCACTAGCTCAAACACTAAATGAAATATCTCACGTGATAAACCCGATGATATCACCAGAACCGTGACATCCTGTGGAAGCTCGAGCAATATCACCGCATGCCAAATGATAGAAAATATTGTGAAGAGTTACTTCTTTATCATCCTTCCAACAATGCCGGACCTGACGTTTCGTCATCTAGTAACCTCTTCAAGGCCTCCACTGTGATCTCTAACACATCCTGGCTTCTCGATTTCTTCAGGCATTCTTTCAAAGCATCTAGACCTCCTGCTTCCTTGACTTTCTTTACTCCCCATTCTCCTACCTTTGCTGGTGCAGATACGACATTTAATATACACACAACACCCCTGTGTCTTAACTCTTCCTCGTCCTCTTTGCATAGCTGCAAAAGAAGAGGCACACCTCTATCCCTCTCTAATATTGCATTGACAGCCGTATCCCATTCCGTCAGACTCGCCATCGCACCACCGGCTGCTCTTCGAGTGTCATAATCCTCGGAGTCTGTCAGAGCGAGAAGAATATGCATCCTATGGCTCGCCTGCTTGCCTCCATCGGCAAACTTGGCAACTCCTTCCGGAGCTTGCATGAGATTGCAAATGAGCTCGACGGTTGCACGAGTGACTAGCTTGTTGTTTGAAAGAAGTAGTTCCTCTATCTGAGGGAAGGCAATGCAGATAATTGGATTTCTTGCCGTATCATCAGTAGAGGCGAGATTTGTGAGTGCGAGGAGTGACTCAAAAACTGGGAGAAGGTCGCGGTGCTCCACAGTAGGGTCGTCAGAGAGCAATAGGAGTAGTGGCCGAATTGCAGATGTCATGGAAAGAGGATTTGATCCGCCGAAAACATGTTGCGGGTTCGTGCTAATCAGGATTCGAGCAAGTGCGTGAGCAGTTGTTCGGCGTGCAGCGACATTGTCTGTAGGAAATACTGAGTACGCATGTAGTAGAAGCTTGACAGCGCCTTGCTGAGCCATCTGACCACGAATCTTTGGGTTTTTGGATAGTGAGAAGACGATCAACACTACAAGCATCAACGATGCAGCCGAACCATGTTGACTGTGAGTAACAAGGACCGGTATAGCACCTGCTTCGAATATAGCCTGACAACGCTTCTGAACGTGCTCATCATCGTTGAGGGGGTTTGGCTTAGAAGACTTTGAGGCATTCGCATATGCTTTGAGTTGAGTCATTCGTTTCTGTTCTTCGGTAAGAGCTGGCTGATATGACGTTAAGTTGACGATGGTGGTTAATGCACCATAAGTTTCAGGAGATTTGGCTGGGGCGTTGCCAAGGGCATTGATTAACTCCTTCAAGAAATTTCCGTCTGCAGCTAGTTTCTCTTTGACCTTTGGTTGTAAAGATGCATAAGCTAGGCCCTCTATGGAACTATGTTGTGAGGCTTTGTCTGACAGCATGTTTTTGAACATGTCAGAGAGCTCTTCTATGCTTGTTATCGCTGGCTGGACCTTATCATCCTCTCCTGCACGTGGCGCAAAAGGAACAGCCTTCAACCCTGAAGTCAGTCAGAATAACGAATAAAGTCATGTAAGACAACAAAAAGAGTTGACTAGAACATTTGCTTAGAACTTACCTGAAGCTTGGCTAGAACGACAGCTGCTAAATGCCTGACCTCCGGCGAATGTATTCTCTGCTGAATGGCTCCATCCTCAGCAACATGGTGTCTTTCCGGCGAGGAGACATCCAATGATGTTGGTGGAACGTCATTGACAATCTCATCTAACCACTCCATGCAATACTTCTTGATACTTTCCCGGCAAGCGGAATGCATACAGGCAGCATTGAGCATTTCCAATGCGGCCTGCTCGACTTTTTTGCTCTTCCACTTTCTCTTCATCAAGGGTCCAAGACTGACCACGAAGCCTTCCTTCAAGAAGAGTTCTGCAATGACATCGGGGACAACTGGAAATAAAGAAGCGGCAACAGAAAAAGCGAGTATAAAATCGTCGTAGGTGCCTTTGCCGACGGTCAGATGAAAAAAGCTCGACAGCTCCTTTACTCCTCTATCACCAGCAGCCTTGAGATAAGCAGAAGTGGTCAAAGTGGCGTAGCCCCGCACTGTTGGGGACTGTCTCATGTCCAGATAACCAAGGATAGTCTCAACGCAGTCCGTATCAAGTAGCTCGTTGATGGGCTTATGTGGCTCTGGTGATCTGGTAGGATCGGATGAGTCGCCGTCGAGCATTTTCGTAAGCTTGTTCAACTCCTTGCATGTATCTTCATCTTCTTGCCCGCCTTCCATCAGCCGAGCAAGCAGCAACAATGTCTGGTCCTCGATCGAAGTATTTGGGCTTGAGTCCACACCTGAAGGTGCAGAGACCTTATGATCTGCATCAAAGTCTGTTGGCATCGGCATCTTGAGCGATATGGTGAGAGTGATTGAGTGGGAAAGAAGGAGAGTCAGCTGCGTGTGTGACGACGTGACGACGTCTGCACTGTGAGGCTGAGTCACGGGATCAGGCGTACCGCGATTTTTTCAACCTCGCTCGAAGCCATCCATCCATGATAGGTTTGACATTCCTTGTCGACTTTGGATTTCTACCTTCAGTTTCAATTTACAATCTAAAGTTGTTTTCAAATAGTCAAGATCTTGGGATACGCTCGTCACTGTCTTCACAGCTCCTCCGGCTGACATGCCTCGAATACCTCCACGATGAACGCGGTAGATGGCTCAGATCATTATGAAGTTGCGACAGGAGGTAGCTATGTGCGCCTGCTTATTTTCGACGAAGTGCTAACTCTGCTGCAGGCGCTTCTCCATCACTTCTGGTCCTCATTCTGGACACCAATCCCCATGCCTGGGCACTTCTCTCTCCGACATTACCCCTCTCGAAAGCCATAGCTAACATTCTCGTCTTCATAAATGCGCATCTTGCGGTGAACAATGCAAACCAAGTTGCTATCGTGGCCAGCCATAGCCACCGCGCCGCTTGGCTTTACCCACGATCTCCATCAAGGGCCGAGGATGTCGAGATGAGCGATGGCAGTAGACCAAGCCTCGATAATGCGAACAAATACCGCCCGTTTGCACTAATAGAAGAGGCACTTCTTTCCTCGCTGCGCGAGCTCATATCTACGACCACCGAAACAGATGTCGCGACTACAACCACGACGCAAATGGCCGGTGCTCTAACGCTGGCACTGTCCTACATAAACAAAGCTACCATGTCCTACTCTGGCATAACTACAGAATCAAAACCTGCTCCGACGAGCCTCGAGACGACTGATACACCAACAGGCCTACAGAGTCGAATACTGGTCATTTCAGTCTCGGGCGATTTGGCACATCAATATATACCTATCATGAATACTACGTTTGCAGCACAGCGATTACGGATACCGATAGACATTCTGAAGTTAGCCGGAGACACAGTGTTTTTACAGCAAGCATCCGACGCTACGAAGGGTATTTATATGCAGCTGCGAAACCCTCAAGGTTTTCTACAATATCTCATGATGGCTTTCCTTCCCGACCAAGCGGCCCGGAAACACCTAGTAGCTCCAACCCAAGAGGTAGTTGATTTCAGAGCAGCATGCTTCTGTCATAGAAAGGTTGTAGATGTGGGATTTGTTTGCAGCATTTGCTTGAGCAGTGAGAATCCTCCTTTCTTTTTGTATGCGACGATTTCGCCTGTAGCGCCTCCATTGTACGGCAATGCTAAATACATCATCCAGTCTTCTGCTCTCCACCAGAAGGAGCTATATGCCTTACCTGCTCAACACACCTAACCCTTGGTGATTATGGTGCAAAACCCGCTGTCGTTCCGAAGAAGAAGAAGAAAAAGAAGAAATTAAATGGTGGGGTGGATACAGGCAGTGCAAGGGGTACTCCAGCTCCGGGAGAATGAAGTTGCTTTTCAAGTTTGTACTCTAGTCTCGTTGCCATAGAAGCAGGGCAGATGGGCAGCCTTGAATTACATGGACGTCTTCGAACAAAAATGAACTTTAGGCAGTCCTCACAAATTGCAAGTGCTCTGATAACCCTTAATATTGATTAACACAATCATGCCTATACACTGGAGGCTTTATCAACGATGAGTGGAATGAAAAGGTTCATTTTAGTTTTTAGGTTGAGAGTGTTTAGCCAGCAATGCCATGGCAGTGGCAAACAATTTGGGTAAAGCTACCTAGGTATCATCTTCTTTCCGCCAGATTCATGTTGTCCCTGCAACTACGTTACCTACTACTCCCGCTGCAATGGATATGTCCTCATCTCTTTGACGCCAGCTTATGTAGGAACGCCCAGACTTCGAGTAATGGATCAGCCCATAACTCTCCAAACTCCGTTGCCACCAAGTACTAACGCCGGCTCGGTAAAAATGATGAAAAGAAAGAAGAGTCGAGAGGGCGATCAATATTATTTGTAGACCAAATTTGACCTGAATGGATGCAAGCTAGTCGATTCGAATTTTGCGAGCGCCACGGACGCAGGAACCGGTATCTCCCAACCTCGACATGACACATCTTGCTTCCGTCTCGCTTGAACTCATTGAGGCTAGGGCGAACGAGTCCGTATTGTGTGCGAAATGGAGGAAGTAGCCCCAAGAAGTCTTCTTCACAGCCATTACGCCAATTGCGCCGACGGAATTGCTGTTGGCCACCCCGGGATGTTGCATAAAGTCTGTGCACACAAAAGCCTCCATAGCCTCTTCTTCGGTAGCCTCAGCGTCCGCACCTCCAGGAGCCCTCTTCGTGTTATGGTAAAGTCTCTCGGCACATTTCTGAGAAGCCATTGTTGTTGCCATATGCTCACCGGTTCCACTGGTCACCGCTGCCACGGAGATACCGTCTTCGTCTCCAACATCGGCGGGAATTACAGCAGAACCAACTCCAACGAGAGCAGCAGGGCCAACACGACCACGGTGTTTCATCCCAATGCCACCAGAAGAGGAACCTGCAGCAATATGACCATACATGTCAATGGCGATAGCTCCCACGGTATCTGTAATGAGGTCGTCGTCGGCTTCAAAAGGTTTCGAAGGAGACTCTGCTGTACCTTCCTGGAAGAATGCACTAGAGCCAGGAGGTCCTTCAACGTCATTCCGTGGTGACATATTGCCGTCACTGCTGCCGGGTCTATGCTCAGACAACAATGTCTCGCTTCCAGTGATGACCACGTCTGCCGGGGTTTTGGTGCCTGCATTAGGGCTGAGCAAAGAATGTGTACGTCGATCATCGCTCGCTTGTCGACTATATCGAGGACGCTTGTTGTTCGAGCCCGTTGGTGAGAGTTGGTGGATGCGAGGATTGCGATATTGCGCTCCTGCTCCGGGACTAGGCGATCGACCTCGAGCCGATGCGTCTTGTGCAAAAACGTCGAGTCCCGGAGCAACCTGTGGAGATGGAGAGTCTGGTTGTCCTTCGTTCCATGTACCGCTCAAGATAGCATTAGTATGATCTCGACGTTGCTTGGCACGAAGTTGCTCTTCGTACTGCAAGTTCAACTGCTCATCCTCCCCTGCCTGACTACCACGGGTACTTGAATTTGGTGTCAATCGACCTTCCGCACGCTTCAAGTCTTCTCGCCAGCGCAAAAACCGGTCGCGGGCATTCCTGGAGACAAGTATTTCGTGTGGAACTACAGGAATTCCTTGTTCCCAGGCAAAGTCGGTAGCTCCTTGGCCAACGAGAAGATTCGGGGGTACTCTTCGAAGAGACAGTGGCTTGTTGGAGGCGTCTAGGATGGCTCGGGCTAAGTTGATGGGGTTTTTGATCTCTGTTCGTTGGTTCAGTAACTGTGGTAGTAGCAGTCACAGGAAAACTTACGAGCTGCAGCCCCACAAGCGCCGCTCCTACCCATGTGATCAACGATGGTAGCATCACATTCAACTACACCATCGATAGCCAAATTGCTTCCAAACCCAGCATTGGTGATTTCTCTGTCCTCCAAGACTTTGATTGCCGCCTCAACTGCATCAACAGCTGTTCCTCCTGCTTTTAGTATGCGCATTGCCATTCTCGCAGCACTGGAGCCTGTGTCAGCATGATTCCACCTTCATAGACCGGAATAATGAACAACAAGGAACAGAACATATCAACGTACTTGTCGCAAGCCGATAGATGGATATGTTCGTTTGTGGTGCTGTGATAGCCTGCACCCGCATGCACAAAGATGGCAGAAGCATTCGCAACACGGGTTGGCGAAACTTGCTTTCGTCTACCAAACAGCTTGTCCGTGGCGCCGTCCGTGGCGCCGTCCATGATGTGTCTTGATATTGGTGTTTCAAAGTCTGAAGATGAGAAATATGAGCCTAGTGGTGTTGTCAAAACTGTAATCGATCCCGTCCGGTTGGAATCACCGTGAGGAAAGGAATGTCGGATGTTCTCAGTTTCGATCTCCTGCTTTTGAGATCTGCTCGAGGATCTGGACACGCTATTCCGTAGTTTCTGTAGGTGCTTGCGGGCGAAGCTGAGCTTTTTGGAAATCCGCGAGTTGCTGTCTGAAAATTCCTCTGGTCTCAGCATGAGAACCGACGATATCGTAGGAATACAGATCAGCTTCGAACCGAGTCCGTGATCCGAGTCTAGTAGCTTGAATGAGGGATGTTGGGAAAGAAAAGTTCGAAACTAAACACACTGCTGCTAGGAGAGCGGACCTTTGTGGAGGTACCAATTGAGAATCTCACGGCAGGAAGCGGGAAGGTATCGAATCTAGGTTGACCGTAGAGGTGTATAGGTGGACTTGGTCGGGAGCTTTGAGACTTATGGTAGAAATTGACGAAGACGAGGATGTTTGAATCTCGGATGTTCCTCGAGATCAGTCCGTTCCGTACGCGAAGAACAGGAGTTAAGCTGAACGACTCCTGTCAGTATTGCACAAGCACGATGACACGATGATCAATCTTACCGCGTGTAGCAGGATCAATGGGATTTTGGAAGGGAATCAACTGCCAAAGGGGCAAAGGGTCTGAAGCCCAAATTTCAAATGTGACGGGTGAGATGCTCAGACTTTCGAGGGCATCAAGTGCAGTATGAACGCCCACTCAACTCCATGAATCTGATGCCGCAATGTAGAATTACTGACTAGGGCTGTAAACGAATGACTGTGCAATAACGAAAGCTGGAGAAGGATGCGGTCAGGGAGATCTGGAGTGGAAGAGCTCCCACGTAAATAGAGCAGAGCAGACTTTTGCACCAGGTCATGTCTGCGTTTGGCAGGCACGAATTATGCCCGCCTCGACCTCGTCACAAAGCACTCTGTTCGCCTCCGCCATGCACTCCTCGCTACTCATTTACAACGACACCGCCGTGTACATCTGATATTCCGAATACGTTGCCGCAATCGTGCTCCTGGGCGACACCAAGCCGGTGAGCGGCTCGGGGCAGGGACAACGACCAGAACTCCACCAGAGTGTGAAGGGCGACTGAGGCTGGGAGCACGTGACAGTCAGACCAAGCCATATTCGGAAGCAGCGGGGTTACGATTGATAGGTCAACATACCTATTAGACGATTCCACACCCGCCTGGTCGTCATCTCGAGGCTCCCAGAGGAACACGAACAACGACCCGGAATCGCATTGCAGAAGGAAAGGCTATTATCTGAAGTTGTCGCATAACGTCAGTCAAGAGGTGGGGGCGTTCTGCGCAGACTATCACTCAGGATGGCTTCTCATACACCAGCCGTTGTCATGGACAAGTACGTTTCTCCTACCCACTTCCTCAGGCGGGATTATTGCGAGAAGACGATGAGTCTCAATGTTTTATCTTAACTGACGGATATTCTACAGTGGTACTGGTTTCTCTAAGCTTGGTAAGTGGATCCTGCCACCTCGAATGCCACACAGCGGGATATCGTCTTATGGGTATGGATTCTAGGTTTCGCAGGCAACGACTCTCCTTCTTTCGTCTTCCCCACCGCGATCGCAACGAAGGGCCCAGCAGCGGGTAGTGGGGGATCTGGCTCTGGACGCCCTGCTGTTGCGAACAAGCCGTCATACCTTACTGGCGGTGCTGGACCTGGGGGTCATCTGTCTATGAAGCGTGGAACGGAAGATCTGGATTTCTTCATTGGAGACGAAGCTCTTGCTGCAGCAAATGGACCCGGTACGCATATACGCAGAACAGCTATCTCGGTGGTCTAACTCTGCTAGGATATGGTATACATTATCCCATTCGTCATGGTCAGATTGAGAATTGGGTACGCTATATCACTGTCAATTCATGGTGCAATTCAGTACTAACGTGTATAGGATCACATGGAGAGGTTTTGGTCCAATTCGATATTCAAATATCTTCGGGTTGAGCCGGAAGACCATTATTTCCTCTTGACCGAACCGGTAGGTCTTCTTTACGGAATATAGAATATTATGTAACAAGTATTACAGCCTCTCAACCCCCCGGAAAACCGCGAGAACACGGCCGAGATTATGTTCGAGTCCTTCAACTGCGCAGGTCTCTATATTGCGGTACAAGCGGTACTCGCTCTTGCAGCTTCATGGACATCGTCGAAAGTATCGGATCGATCATTGACTGGCACAGTCATTGATTCTGGAGACGGTGTCACTCATGTTATTCCAGTCGCAGAAGGATATGTGATTGGTTCTTCCATCAAGTCTATTCCTATTGCTGGTCGAGATATTACATATTTCGTACAATCTCTTCTTCGTGATCGAGGCGAGCCGGATTCGTCCTTGAAGACTGCCGGGGAGATCAAGGAAGAGTACTGCTATGTTTGCCCAGATATCGTTAAAGAGTTTTCTAGATTCGACCGGGATCCAACACGCTTTGCAAAGCACGTTGTTACACAACCTGGCGGACGCAAAGTGACCGTTGATGTTGGATATGAACGTTTCTTGGCCCCAGAAATCTTCTTCAACCCTGAAATTTATTCATCCGACTTCCTCACCCCTCTGCCAACAGTTGTTGATGGAGTTATTCAGTCTTCGCCTATCGATGTCCGACGCGGTCTGTACAAGAACATTGTCCTGTCTGGTGGGAGCACACTATACAAGGACTTTGGACGCAGATTACAGCGTGATATCAAGCATTTGGTTGATGATCGAATTAGAGCTAGTGAGGCGCGGAGCGGAGGAGCACGAAGTGGCGGCTTGGAGGTTCAAGTCATTTCACATAAGCGGCAACGACATGGCCCTTGGTTTGGTGGAAGTCTTTTGGGCCAAACACCGGAATTCCGAAGCTACTGTCACACAAAGGCTGGTATGTATCCTTACTTGATCATGATGTACCTCAAATACTGATATTTTCGTAGAGTATGACGAAATAGGTCCATCCATTGTCCGAAGATTTGCACTCTTAGGCGGTCCGGGCGGATCATAAGTAGCACTCACGATGCAGTCGTAGCATGAAAAGAATCGGCAATGCAATGGAGCACCATGTGCACTGAGAGATACTGAGAGGAGTGGTGAATGAAAATGATAGATGTGTTACGAGCAAAAAGCATCCTGCAAATAAAGAGCCCTTCAAAAATGTAGATTTGACACTGCAATCACTCACTATAGCTTGTCCTTCCCCTTGTTCAGGTCCAGGAATGATCATGCAAGTGAACATCTGGAATGCGGAAGACATACTTGAATGTACAAGTATGGCCCTACTGAGATGGGAAGCCCCGCACCAGCTCTATTATTTGTTGACAGAGGTATTGTCATCACTCCATTCTTACCGCCTATTTGGGTAGCAAAGAATAAGAAAAGCCATCCCAGTTCAAGTTTCAGGGTGTTGATGTCTTTAGATATTCGATCAAAGATCTTAGTGGCTCGTTCGGTAGTTTGCAATTATATTGAATCAGCTCCTCTTTGGTTCGCAAGCTCCTGTCTGTAAAGCTCTGGGGTGGTCACAGATATTCTGCTAGCTCCTACATCGCGATGTCTAGTGCAGATTCTCGCTACATATCAGGGGTATGGTTGGCAGGCCATCTTCTAAGAAGCGATGTTCCACAACTCCCCCTTTCCTTATCACCGAGACTTCCCATACTCTATTCAGACATCATCATTGAATATATTTGTTATCAACTCCTTCTGGTGAACCTCTACACTCGAAGCACGATCCAGGATCGCTGATATTGGCAGTAACTTTCAGCGAACATGCTCCATCTATTGCACATATCCAGCATAGGTAAATGATAATAATGTGTTCATGATTTGCATAATAGTTTCACTTCGCAGTAAATTAAAGGATTTGGGCGTCTGTAGTTGAAGACCGGCCGGGAAAGCTTACCTCTGGTGATATTGAGAAGTCAATTCCGAAAGGATAACCCATCTGACTCCCTTGGCACCCTCTAGAAAATCCCTACATCATAAACCATAAGAGATCTTTAACATCTTTGTCTGAAGGACTCATTGACCCAAAATCCCCAGCACATGCATTCGTCTCTTAGCACTGTGCCACAATGGTACCGACCCTTTGTAGCACCAACAAACCAATTAATTCAGCTCTGACAAGCCACTGGTTACCAACATGATCTCCCGCTCTCTTGCATGATCTCTGTACGACAATGGTCCAGAAATCTGGTACCATATGCCGTCAGAGCATTAAGTATGCATCTGTCCGTAGGAGGCTGTAGACATCCCGAGTGTAGGCTTGTCGAAACCTCACCCAGCGGGTTGGTGCAGCTGGAAAGAATATGATGTCCCATGCATTGCTTCCATGTAACCTACTCAGGAGGAGTTCGACTTGACCCCTATGTTGATGATGAGGAAGTGTTTACAGCGAGATTGTGCTATACTACGACGCCACAGTACTTTGAAACAGGCCACTAGCTCTCTACACTTTGGCAATATCGATATCGGCTGCTATACCGCCTTGGAGAAGGAGCTCATACGTAGGCCGTGAGTCAAATCAGGCCAGGTGCTTGCAAAACGCGCTAGTTTACACCTTGCTGGGAGAACGCGAGCTTCCTCCCCAAAAAATATCTGACTCCTCTTTCGACACCTTCCCGACAACCTTCCTCCATAACTTCAACCCGTCGACCTTGCACTTGTAGGAACGACCAAGAGTAAGTCATAACATCACCGTGTTGTCTTTTTCAAGCTGAGAACATGTACAGCAATCCCGTAGAGAAGAAGCCTAACTGAAATCGAGCCGCACATCGCGTTCATAGTGAACAACAACTGACCATCCAACATGCTACCACTCGGCGCAGCCCTCTTGTGGCTGTTGGCTACACTCGTCTTTGTATCACTTCCTGGTTTTTTCTTGTATTCGCCGGCATCGGGCTCCGTAAAGCTGATCAGCTTTGTCGGAGTATCTGCACTCGCAGTCTATTACCACTATGCCGAGTCGGCAGACATCCTCCTCGCTGACCTCAAGGCACAGCAATCTGCACATCCTTGGTACAGCCTCTGTAGTATCATGCTGTTCTGCTACTTGTTCAGGAAAGTCCAGCAAAAGCTTCGGTACGTTCGAGTGTATGCTTTAATGGAAAAGCACGGCTTCACCGCGAATGCTTCGACCTTTAATAAGTAAGTCCATAACAACAGAACAACTCATTCATATTCTTTCCAACGCCTTCAACTTGTGGCTTCACGAGCAGTTGCATACAAGAACTCAAGATCTCCGAGCCCCACCGCTCTCTCTGACAAGCATGATACAAGTATACTAACTTCAAGCTTGTGGGATAGCATGAGTATTGAGGTTGCCCAAGAGGTCGAGGCCAACATGGCTGAATACGAATTTCCTCGTCTCTATCAATTCGCTTGGATTTCCGACTTTCTGCGTGTAAGTGTCATCCCAACTTGGCCACCATCTTGCTCATCCAAGTAGACTTCAACCGACCCTGGTGTATCTCGTGCCTTGATCCGATCTGGCCACATGGTGAACCCTGATCCTATGATAGAGCATGAACGCCTTCAGGCCACAATCCACTTGATGGGTGCGTTCATGGCATATCCACTCAAGTCGCCAATGCATTCAATGGTCATGGCTCGCATCAATGAACATGTAAGTCCTTCCAATTCCAACATCTCAACCAGTTGCGCCTTCACTGCATGTTCCATTTGAGCTTCTTGTACCACAGACATGGTACTGTGCAAGGGCCACGCTGCCAGATCCCGGCGTTGTGAAACATAAGAGAAGAACCTCGCTAACGGCCAAAACCAGCACCACCGATATGGAATCTGGATCAACAGTGACGATATCCTCTATCTGATCATTCATTTCGCCATGATTCCCGGTCAATGGATCAATCAATTTGGGTACCGCAAATTGTATCCATTCGAGCAACAGGCCTTGTAGATGACCTCCATGGCACCACAATCACAATCTAACCACAGACAGATGGGTTCTCTGGCGTGAGATCGGTTGTATGATGGGATGTCGTTACGTGCCCGAATCTTTGGCAGCCGCGAAGACTTGGCGCAAGGTAAGTTCCTTGCACCTCCAAACACTGCCGTGTTGCCAACAACAAAAATAGGCCTTCGAAAAGCACTGCCGATGGCCCTGTGACGAGAACGAGCAAGCAGGCATGGCTATGCTTAATGAGATTATCTACAGCTGTCCCTCCTTCCTCAAGCCAGTCCTTCGGGCGATTGTTGTATCGATCCTGGATTGGGATATCGCCTTCTACTGCCAAATGTTAAAGTTGGGCCGAAATCTATTGATTGGTTTCACCATGTTCAGGATCTTCGATATCTTGGGATGGCTGATCCGCCACTTTGGCTTTCCAAGACTGACTCCATACAAGAGAACTTTCGAACACAGTAGGAAGGACCACGTGAGTTGCCTCTGCTGGCAGCGCTACATATACTGACTGCTGGTAGCGTATCGTGCATGTTCGACACACCCCGTACGATACTCTGCCTTTCTATCAACCTCGCACATTCTGGAATATGTACGGTTTCGGTGCGATCATTCGCCGTCTCTTAGGATTCCCAGCTCCATCTTTTGAATTCTACAGCGAGGGCACGACGGTCGAAGCCAGTAAGTCTTCGTCTCCTGACAATCTCCGAATGTTGAGGGCTTGCTGACACCATTCAAGTGGGCGCCGCTCAACTAACCCCCGCGAGTCAATTTGCTGTCGAGCAGAAGGTTCGCCAGAAGGCTGTTGAGCTCCAGAGATCTCCTCCCGGTTATCGCCCAGCTATTGGCTACCAAGCTGGTCGACTTCTCCCGGCTATAGAGGACGTTGACGAATACGGCAGCGAACTCAACAGATACCCTCCAGGAACCCCGATCCTCCCGGGTTCCGATAAGCGCTTCGACAAGAAGTATGAGGTACGCTGCCCGGGTTATTCCAAGATTGATGTCATGGAGAGCCCAGAAGATATCCTGGCTTTTGATATCGATGAAGCATACCCGAAGAAGCTGGACAAGGTTGGTTCGGTCGTTCTAGCCGTCGTCTGATGGTGGAAAACATAGGATTCGATGTGTATCAGTTCATTGCCAAGAGGGGAAAGGAGACAGTCCCATTTTGAAGCGGACTTTGCATTCACTTTTCTTTCGCGGTGGTGTCTGCTTTGCGGGTCGTTTTAGCAGAGTACTTTGTGCTTTTCTTTGCTCGTGCGTGGTATTGATGTGGCTCTTGGGCTGCATGTTTCTTGCAACCATTATGTGAAGGCTTCTTTCTTGCTTTTCGGCGTGTAAGGCGCTGGAAGATGGGTTTGCTGCGCAGCACATAGGTAGTGAGTGAAAAAAACGAAAACCTTGATTTTCAGTCGACGGATCCAAGTGTGGCGTCTACGGTAGGTGCTGCTACATGCTCAGAATGACTTCAGAAGCTGGGACATGTAGACCGTGTGGACAAGGCAATCTGTAGGCTTCGATACCATCAAGGTATTGGCTGACCGTCATAGGTATCCAAAGAGGTGTCTTCGTTCAGAGGTATGAAGTCGAGGGAGGTGTCAAGGATGGGGTTCGAAATGCTCGCTCACTCACACGCGGCGGACCTGTGAGAAGAGAGGGAGGAAGGGGTGCTCGTTGAAGCTTGGATATCGACTCGACCGACTCACGTCGTCTCGTCTCGTTCTCTTCGGGCAAGAAGACGCGAACGAAGCGAAGTTCTCCTTGGGAGGGAACTAGCGTTGCGCCGCTTTAACCCGGCGCTTGCTGTCTCCAAACGCGGACAGCTGCGATAGGGGCGCTCGTCCGAGACTCGAACTTTCCTCCATACGATTTACCATGCCACAGACTCGCCCACATTACACCGTTCCAGAGCTCCGTCGACTTTGGTTCGGATCAAGGGTTCAGAGGTATGCAGAGACATGAGTCGTGCTCACCCTTAACCCCGCATATCGAAACCGTCTAGTCCCGCTGGGGGCTGGCAGCTTTCCCCGCAAGGAGCTTGCGTTGGAGCTGTCCTTGTGTCAATCACTGTCGGGGGGCCCGGGTAGCAAGCTCAAAGGCTCCTTGGGGCACATCAGCGGGGCCAGTCATGTCACCGCAGCTCCAAAGTCTTGCAAAACGCCTCATCTAGACGTCAAGATGCGAACCAGGGCCCGCAAGAAACATGCCACTTTGTGGCCAAGGCACGCTCGGCCGAATGACCCACGTCGTCGTCTCAGCCCATATCGGAATATTCTGCGTCTATGGAATCCGCCCCTTGTCGGTTTGTCACTCCTGTGGCACTTAGTAGGACCTTGAAGACGTTCCTTTGAAGGTATCCTATTCGTCCTAAGATCTTGGGACATCCACGAAGCTAGACTTTGCCGGGGGCATTGTACGATGGGATGGGAAGATGGAAAGTCTCGCTCAATAGGATGCCAATCTCTGAACAGGCATGAAGCATGGACCTCTATGCAATGTGTACCTGTCCAAATTTCTATGGAACACGCCCACGTCCGCCATTAGACCGGCGTTATCGAACGCACCAAGCATCCCCTCTTACATGCTTTCCACTCTGTGAAGCTCAGCTCAAACACTAACGGTGCAGCGGATTGAAGTTCCAGGGTCACAGGAACATTTCGGGACAAGTGGAAATCTTGACAAGTAGTATTGTACCGTACCAGGAAAGTGAACATCGAGATAGCTATCATCGGTCATATGCAGGGTTCGAAGCTCTGGGATCGGCGTCACGGACGCACCAGCACAAGGTGGGGTTACCTTTGAGTTTGGCGGGGTTCGACTTTTTCTTTGAGGCAGTATTTTTGAAAAAGTGAATATAAGGAGTGGCCTGTTGCCACATGGGTTGTTAATTCATTCTTCGTCGAGCAAATGAATATTCGAACCAGCTACTAAAATTCCATATCCTCAAAACAAACACAAACGACCGTTTCTAAACGAAAGAACGCCCCTGTCACAATCAACACACGTCATCATAATGTCGTCTCCCCAAATTCCTACTGAGCAATGGGCTCAAGTCGTCGAGAAGACCGGACAACGTAAGTCAACCCTGAATATAAGATTTCTGAGTTGTAGAGTTGACAGTCTTGCAGCTGTTGTCTACAAGAAGATTCCCGTCCAAAAGCCCGGTCCAGATGAGGTTCTCATCAACATTAAGTACTCCGGTGTCTGCCACACTGACTTGCACGCCGTCAACGGTGACTGGCCATTGGCTACCAAGCTACCCCTTGTCGGCGGCCATGAGGGTGCAGGTGTCGTTGTTGCTCGCGGTGAGCTCGTCAACGATGTCGAAATCGGTGATCATGCTGGCGTAAAGGTGGGGAGAGCTCTAAAATTTCTATCTGTTATAATTTAGACTAATATGTTTACAGTGGATCAATGGTTCATGTTTGGCCTGTGACTTCTGTCAAAGATCAGACGAACCCGTAATTCTCCCTTTCCTCCTTCGGCTCCGGGATCTCTGTCAAAGTAATATACTGATTTATTTATAGCTCTGTGCCAAAGCACTCCTTTCTGGCTACACTGTCGATGGTACCTTCCAACAATACTGTATTGCAAAGGCAGCACACATTGCTCGCATTCCTAAGGAATGTGACCTCGAGGCTATTGCACCAGTCCTCTGCGCAGGTATCACAGTTTACAAGGGATTGAAGGAGTCAGGAGCCAGGCCAGGCCAAACTGTCGCTATTGTAGGTGCTGGTGGTGGACTTGGATCTCTGGCTTGCCAATACGCCAAAGCAATGGGCCTCAATATCATTGCCATCGATGGTGGAGATGAGAAGAGAGAGATGACTGCTAAGTTGGGCGCTTCATCGTTCGTTGATTTCATGACCAGCAAAAATGTGGTCGGAGATGTGAAGGCCGCTACTTCTGATGGTCTTGGACCCCACGCTGTTATCTTGGTCGCTGTCAACGAGAAGCCATTCCAACAGGCTGCTGAATACGTCCGACCTCGCGGTACCGTCATCGCCATCGGCCTGCCAGCTGGTGCTTATCTTCGTGCACCTGTCTTCGAGTCCGTCATCAAGATGATCACCATCAAGGGCTCTTACGTTGGCAACAGAGCTGACAGTGCTGAAGCCATTGACTTCTTCAGAAGGGGCTTAATTAAGGCTCCATACAAGTCAATTGGCCTGAGCGAGTTGCAAAAGGTTTACGATCTCATGCACGAAGGCAAGATTGCTGGCAGATACGTTGTTGACACTTCTAAGTAAAGCAAATGGACTGGAGAAAAAGATCTTGGAGTTGACGAGGAACGATGCATCTTGAAGATGATCCTGAATCTCACCGGTAATTCTGGAATGGGCTATGGCAGCATCGATTTGTAAATACTTTAGGCAAGCAAGGAATTCTTTCAAGCAACTTCGCTAAGAATACCACGTGACCGCACCCCCTTTTCTTTAATACAACCGTCGAGACTACAGTGAGTGACCAGAACTCTGACTGTTATTAGCCATAATAGTTTCATTTTTTGGTGGAAGTTTGATCAGATACCGGCACCCTGCCTTGGGATAAGAAAAGGAGATGTGGTTTCCTCACCATATGACTGATTCTACAAGACTAAGGACACACTTGTCATTCTCGAACCAAAACCCCGTGTACTTGATCTCAGCTCAGTACTTTTGAGCTTTGCATGTTTCTTCCCTAGTTCCTACATCCTAGTTTGAACAAATAAAGTGCTGGATTTCAATAACGAAGTATCGTGTGACTGCTTTTCGAAAATCGATGAAGTGGAATGCATTATTATTCTGGGCAAAAACACCTGAGTATCTATCTATAGTCGTGAATGCAACTCCGAGCTTGGAGAGTCTTGTTTTCAACAGACGACAACTCGATAGGGAGAGCCTGTACGCAGTAGTCACCAGTGAGCCGTCTGGGGGTCACCTCACAGCTATCATCAGCTCTAGATCACCGGCAAGCTGTCTACGGAGCTGTTCCTTCTCCAGGGCTTAGTATGCCCTCCTTTGATAAGTAGGTGAAATCGACTTTATTTCGAGCCTGCCTGGTGTGTGATAGAAAGGAATTAAGTCTCGAGTGCATCATTGTTTCCTAGTGGCCCCGAACATAGCCTACTGCTGACATAACTCATCAAGTGCAATGTCGATTCAAGAAATCGGAACAGATCAAAGTCAGACTTTGACCTTGCAAAATTCTATAGTGTATGTTTAGAAACAAGACCCTCTTTGGGAGAGCAAGATATTGCGGCTTTCATGTAATGCTGTCTTTCCCATTGTGCATGCCTCGAAACTATGAAATTTACAGAGGAGTATCTTTTCAATGTCTGTTAACCTTGGAAAAGTCTAGAAATACTACATCTTGGATTTGATTGCACAAAAGAAGGCGGACTCAACTTGCACCAAACCCGAGCACACGCATTGTTCTTTGAATCAGACATAAAGTTACCTTGCCTGCGTGCTTCCTTTATTTGCAAAAACATGCTTGAGATACAGTAAAGCGAAATTGGGCTCTTTTGTAGACAATATACCTAATTGTGTGGTGCTCAACACCCTGAGATTGAACATACATCAGGTACCGAGACACCGATGCAATGTGATTGTGACTTGGTCGGAACTCGCTGTCTCTATGTCAAATCTCCACCTGAAGATGCCGAATATCTGCAGACACTCGACGAGGCAAAACGAGATGATTTTCATCAAAAGTGACACATCTGTAGAATGATTGATTGGTGTCGCATTGGCTCCCGCAAGTTTGCCTCTGCCGCGTGTCAGCCAACAAATTCTTCCAAAAATATCTCAACAATACAACGCCTCTCCCGCACTCCCCAGGTTACCGGAAACCAACCGTTTCTCGTGAATGACAGAAGAATCATGCCACCGTACTACTGAAGGCTTTTTGGGCTCAGATTTGTTGCACTTCGCAATCTACACCAAGGTCGTACAAAAATGCAAACACCCCTCAACCAGCAATCCCCCGTCGATGAACACATGTCTCAAAACGTCAAACGAGGCGCTGAGACATTGAACTTTAGAAGAAAGTGGGACGCCGCATGGAAATTTCAAGCTTATGGATTGTGAGAAACTGGTTTATTTCATTTGCGATGTGCAACAGAGCTGAGAATGTTTGAGTTCTAGACTTGGATGATGCTGCCGGAGAGTTTATGCTGTTGCTAGTGGAAGGCATTCCCTGATTTGATGAAATGAAATGAGAGAGGCACATGATAGGACCCACATAAATCTGCAAGCATTATTTTATGCAAGAATTGTGAATTGTTGTTATAAATCACCCCAAAACAGCAGACCAAGAAGCAATTGTTAGGACACCTCTGCTATCGCTCACTTAGGCTGTTGTACAGTCTCAGAGGCAGACGAGATTACGAATGTCCGTGATTACTGAGAATGTTCATACTGCCAGACAATTACTAATCTGGGGTTCACCTCTGTGCGACGGCTTGCATTGCATCATCAAGACCCCTCCTTAGCATTATCAATCAATGAATTGAACTCCTTTTCTCTTCCCCCAACTTATATGTGCCTCTGTTCCTCACTTGATATATGTCTGGACCTTCTCAACGTCTAATACTAACTAGCAACCATTTACAATCAACAAGTATGGCAGCAGCAAGCAATTTCTACAGCGTGGTCGCAGGTGTGGGAGCGGGAACTGGTTCGTACTTCTTGCTCAGTATCTATGACAATACTAACTCTTGATGCGAATAGGACGCTCTGTTGCTCTCAAATTCGCAAAAGCCTACCCTGTTGCCCTTCTAGCCAGGAATCCAGCAAACTACGAATCTATTGTTAAGGAGATAAACCAGGCCGGAGGTCATGCGATTGGCATTTCGACAGATGTCTCCTCGCCAGATGCCGTCAAGAAAGCTTTCGCAGAGATAAAGAAGGAGTTTCAGGGCAAGAAGTTGGCGGCAGCAATCTACAACGTTGGAGGTCGATTTGTCAGGAAGCCATTCTTGGAAATGACTTTGGAGGAATATGAAGCTGGGTATGAGAGCAATGGGTAAGTGGTCATCCGTTCAGGTGCTGTGACTGTACTACTTGATGTTGACGAAGATTGTAGAAGAGGTTTTTACCTCTTTGCCCAAGCTACCCTCCCTCTCCTGCTGGAGTCGGTTGAAACCTCCCCGCATCCACCTTCCTTGATTATTACTGGTGCTACAGCGTCTCTGAGAGGATCAGCAACTATGTCTTCGTTCGCAAGCGGGAAGTTTGCTTTGAGAGCTACGGGACAGAGTCTGGCCAGAGAGTTCGGACCAAGGGGCATTCACGTTGCACATGCTATCATTGATGGAGTTATCGATATTCCGAGAACCCATGACTGGCCTGTTAATGGAGGAGTCCCCGATGGCAAAATCAGCAGTGATGCTGTAAGTGTTCATCCATCTTATCACGTATGTGGCATACAGCTGACTGAATCCAGATTGCTGATTCGTATTGGTATTTGCACACACAACCCAGGTCACACTTCACACAGGAGCTGGACTGTAGACCATACGTCGAGAAGTTCTAGATGTATTTCATATGAATGACGATGACCAAACTCGAGTCAATGTCTGTAGGCTTTACATAGTTCAAGTCAATGCTCAAGGTCTGAACTAGCAGTTGCTACTCGTAGAAACCCCTCCGGTGGATAGTTAACTGATTAAATGTGCCTCACATCAAACTCTCATCATAATAGACCAAGATCTAGAGACAGTCTGCAGGCGAGGAAGATCAAAACTCCGAAGAGGAAGTGATTTTGTCTTCCATCTGCGCTATCTGTTTACCTCATCAATGTTGTGTATCCGGCAAAGGAGATTGACGCGGAGATAATATAGCGCTGTAAGATGAAAAAGATAAAGAAACCACACCTACCCTTTTAAACAAGTATCAGTTTCTCTGCAGGTTACTTGAGGATGGCCCTCCCAAAGCAAGGTATAGCAAGGCGCCACAATCTGTCGTGATGAACACGGCACTTTGCTTCAGGAGGACCTCCCATGGAATCATTTCACATGCAAACCAGACGTGCAAGCACGAAGGAATGTGAAATGGCCATAATGTTTTTTTCATTCCCTATGTGTAGCACATCCGGCCAGCTCCAACCAGCCATGCGGAAAACAACCATGCCCGTCACGCCATTCTTGTGCCAATTATGCCTTCGACTTCAACTTCTCCTTGATCTCACGACCAGCCTTGATGCGCTCCAAAATGTTCTCACGGTCCTTGTCGAGCTTCAACTTGGTGATAACAACTTTTGAGGGGTGGACGCCGATAGGAACAGATTGACCAGAGGACTTCTCCTTGACAACTCGCTCGATGTGGACGATGTATTTGAGACGGTAGACGGAGGTGATCTTTCCTTCGCGGCCCTTGTTGGAACCTCGAACAACGAGAACTTCATCGTCTTTTCGGATGGGAATGGAGCGGACCTGTGGCATGTTAGAAGAGTTGACAATATGAGCTCGAATTGACTGACATTGTACTTTTCACGGAGTTCCTTGCTGAGAGGAGCGCTCATGATTGTGCGTCTGACGCTGGAGGGCGCATCGTAATGAGCCTTGCGAGACTTTCTCCTCGAGGAGTGGAGGGCTGGTGGAATGTCAGTCTTCTTGTGCTTGGCTTTGAAAGATGCCATTGAGGAATGAGCCACCGAGGTGCAACGTACAGCTGTTGATCTTCGTCATTTTGGCGATGGTTGGTGAACGTCGAAGAATTGGTCGGAGTCGCTGATCGCGAAATCTTGAGAAGAATTTCCAAACGATCAATTCGAGTGTGTGCTTACTAAGCTAGCAGCTTGGTTAAGCGACATTGGCACGTGCTGATAAGATTGGTAAATTTTGGCGGGGCGGGGTTCATGGCGGGGCAAAAGCACGCAAAAAGGAGAAACAGGAGTTGATAGACCATCAAGTGCGAAGACAGAATTGAGAGAAAGCTTACCCACGTGAAGCTTGAAATATTTGTTAATCTTCCACATTTCCTAAATTCCCAAGCTTCGAATTAACCTTCTCCTCAACATGGCAGACCTCCCCACTTCCTTCGACCGTGAGTGATCTTTGGATCTTGCAAATACCTCTACTGACAAAATCCCAGATCCTGTTCGCATTGCCGTGATCGGCGGAACTGGTCTCCAAAAGCTCGAGGGCTATGTGCCAATTGCAACAGTGAACCCTCTCACTCCCTGGGGCTATCCCTCTGCACCGATTCATATTCTCGAGCACAACAAAGTCCCTGTGGCCTTCCTTTCTCGACATGGCGCGTACCACCAGATTGCACCTCACGAAGTTCCCTCGAAAGCGAATATTGCAGCTTTGAGAAGCATTGGGGTTAGGACTGTCATTGCTTTCAGTGCAGTGGGAAGCTTGCAGGAAGAGATTAGACCAAGAGATTTTGTGGTTCCAGATCAGATCATTGATCGCACAAAGGGTTCGTGGAAAAATTGATTCCGGACGTTCCTAAACTCATATTGGTTTTCAGGTATTCGGCCTTTCACATTCTTCGAGAAGGGTGTCGTTGGTCATGTAGGATTTGCAGATCCATTCGATGCCAAGATATCGAAGGTATATTATTCATACGTGCCACGAGACTGATCTTGTGCTGATGTACTGCAGGTCGTCAGTGCTTGTGGCCATGCTCTTGCCGGTGATGGAGTAAGAATGCATGACAAGGGAACTATTATCTGTATGGGTTCGTCTCCACGGAACTTACGTAGCTTCAAACATTGTTAACGTTTTCTACAGAGGGGCCTCAGTTCTCTACTCGAGCGGAGTCGAACATATACCGTAGCTGGGGAGGCTCTGTTATTAATATGTCCGCGCTTCCGGAGGCTAAGCTTGCTCGAGAGGCCGAGATGGTCTACCAGATGATTTGCATGGCCACCGACTACGATTGCTGGCACGATACCGCCGACGTGGATGTAGCTATGGTCATGGCACATATGGAAGCTAATGGAGCTAATGCTAAGAGACTTGTTGGATCTGTTCTTGATGAACTAATCAAGGAAGAGCACAGTGATCTCGTCTCGGGCAAACATTGGGAAGGCCAAACAACGGGCATGATTCAATTCATGACAAAAAAAGAAGGAAGAGGAGCCGAGGGAGTAAAGAATGTGGAATTTTTATTCCCGGGAGTCTTCTCTTGATACGACACCTCATTAATGATGATAAATGATGACTATTGTAGATGTTTCATAGACCGATACCTACTAAGCATCAACTGCTTTAGCGCATATTTACTTGCTGGAAGCAATAAAAGTTATTCAATGCTTCTATTTTATCGAGCCACAATGATTTAGTACTCTTTTAAGTTCTAGGCATATTATGAGCACACATTTTGTCAAGGCTCCCTCATAAAAACCACTTTTCGAGGATGAGCCTCAGAGCGTCGATGATTTGTTCATATGCCGTAATTCTCATACTAAACTTGCAAGGTTTTTGCGTCAAGTTGCCGAACTCTTGCTGTCACTACACTCCAACGAGAGATACTGAAGCTTAAATTTCAATCATAAGTATTATGATACTATTGCAATGTTTAGCATGAGCAGAGCGGAGCGGCGCGTTTCTCTCGCTTAAGCCCCCTGAGCGGCAACCGAAGCCGCGCTTGATTCTTCGCTACTTTCGAGCTACCTGTTTACATATGAAGATGAAGACAAAAGGACTTCTACTGTCCGCTGTTTATTTTGTAATCATCGATAGTCGGATCCTCAGTTGATCGTTTTCCTGCGTGTCACTCCCTTCGCGCTCTTCGGAATAGAGTCTCTTTGTCAGCTCGAAGGATGATGAGCATATCTCCGCACTGTATCGTGAGTGAGAATGAAGTGTCTCGTTTTATGGGTGTAAAGATATTCATGGACCAGTGTCATTCTAAAATTGTAAAGTCACGTTCTATTGATCATTGTTTACCTCGCTTCATCCGAGCCAGTCTTTCAAACCCAAGGACGCGAGGAGAGTGCGGAAAACGAAATTGTGGAAAGGAAGAAAAAAAAACCAAAAAAGGTTATTGAACTAATAAAGATGCCAAGATTAAAACAAAACAGAAATGCAAATCAAAAACTTCAGGAGCAAGCGCAGTCGTGTAGCGGTTGCTCCCTATCAAAACCCGTGGGTTTATTCTCGCTGCCCTGTCCCATTCCACGCAAACCAGCGAAGACCTGAACCACCGAGCCTGATGGACGCGTTAAAACTGGATATTGCTGGTCTAAAAAATGCTTATTTAAAACTATACGACCCTTAGCGAATTGTGTACTAGCTCAGCCTTGCGCCATATCAATGTCCACCTCGTCTCGCTTCGGATCCGATTCACCATATCAAATTTTTGAAGTCCAATGCATTTGAAGAGAAAACGATTTTGCAAATAATGGTACAGGATATACAGCTCCACGCCGCAACGCCACCCATATCCGGAATTACTCTTCTACCAAACCATTGGCTTCTCCATCGAGTAATGACGAAGCAAAGAACTCATAAATCCCATACCTGTGCCGAAAGATCCAACTAGTGGGAAACAAAAGAAACAGGTCCATATTGTGTTTTTCTTGTTGTTGTTTGTTTTCGAAAATTCATAGAGGAGGACGGTGATCCTTCGAAGCGTTAAATGAAGCTGCTCTTAATGAAGGTGAAGGTCCCCTTTCGTGTCCGTACATTAATTGAGTGCCTTCTGGCTCTTGCCATTGACACCATTGACTGGCTTGGCTGTGGTCTCGTGATCTGAAATTTGTTCAGTGAGCTTTCCATATCTCCATTCCGGTAAAGTGAGGCCTGTCTGTTCATTGATGGTAGTCATGAGGGGCGGAAGCATTTGATACTGCCTGGTTGTTAGCAACAGCACGAAGTACGTGGTATCATTGTCAGCTCACCATGTTACGAATGCTATCCACACCACCCATACCTGTACTGTCCCCGCCCTCGCCACCGGCTTGAGCTCCTGTATTCCAGATGGTCATCTTAGGATTAAGGCCACGAACAGCATCGGCGTTGGCCTTGGCCAAGTCGGTGTAGACACCTTTCTCAATCATAAGGTATTGAATGAGGCCAGATGGGCCGCCGAAAGCGTGCGACAGATCACTGTAGGCACCAGCCATAGCGGAGAGACCTGCAGCAGCCTTTTGTTGACGGATAAGATCGGCCTCAGCTTCCTTGGCAGCAGCGAGGTATTTTGCCTCAGCCTCGATGCGGGTCTTGTAAGCGTGTGCATCGGCAGCCTTTTGTTCACTGTAGAGAGCGGCATTGGAGCGAGCTTGCTCCTCATAGTTCTTGGCGTCCGCGGCTTGTTGCTTGGATTCACGAGAAATGGTGGCCTTAACGACATCGCTGGCTCTGAGTCTTTCCAATTCCGTCTGTGCACGCTTGACCTCGACATCTCTTCTTAGTTCCTCATCACGAACTTCCGTAGCACGAGTGGCCTCGATCTGAGCAATGTTGACCTCTTTGTTGAAGTTGGTCTTGCGTGTAGCTAATGTAGCCTCGGCTCTAGCCTTCTCAGAGTCTCGTTCGGTCTTTTGGACAGCAGTTTCGGCGTTAATCTTGGCAATTTCACGGTTCTGCTCGCCTTGACGTTGAGCCTCTCCAACATTACCGGTTCTCTGGGCTTCGGCGACATCGATACGAGCTTGGTTGATAGCACCCTCGTGGGCTTTCCGGGAAAGAGAGTCAAAGTAGCTGGAGTTGGGGGCATCACGTAGCTCCTTAACGTTGGCGTTGTAAATTTTGAGGCCAAATTGGTCGAGCTCCCCTTGGACTATATGCAGATTAGTACATATGTATGTCTTAAAAAAGAAAATCGAATGGGAACGAAGTCGATATCCGTCGAAACAGTTCTCCGATTGGGCTCGTAAAGGATATTCGAAGGAAGATAAGAATTCACGTACTGTTTCAGAAAATGCGCTTCTTGAAGACCTCACGCTCAGTGAAGATTTCCTCCATTGTCATCGAACCTAAAATTGTGAGCAAGATGTCAAAGGTTAAAAGCATGGATAGGGTCCTACTTACTGACAAGCACACGAGTTTCACCCTCGATAATAACCTTCACGATGTTCTCGATGTGCTGGCCGCGGACGTTGCCATTGTCATCAGCCTCTGCTAGCAACATAGCATACTTCATGAGGGCATCGCCATGGTCTTCTGGTACTTGATCAACGTGCTCAGCGTCTCGGGGTGGCTGGCCTGCTATGGCACCTCTTTGATTGACATCGGGGCCGACAGTGAAGACAACAGGCAGGAGAAATTGCAACTTCTCGCGAGTCATTGCTTGGAGGTTCATAGAGTAATCGTGCGGTTGGATGCTGAAGCGTTGACACTGTGACGACTTAGTACAGCTGAGTGGCATATAGACTGTTCGACTTACTCTTTGCAAAGGCCATACCCAGGCAGCCTTGACAATCTTGACCGTCTTCACTCCAGCACCAGTAATGGCCAGATACTCATCTGGGAGGGCAAACTTGTAAAGCATGGTAACTGCGGGAGGGTTGGGTGCGGACTGCTTGTAAAGTAATGTAGTGTGCGTAGAAAAGCAATGTGAGAGTAATCGTATGAGAGATTGTGTGGGAGACAGGAAGATGGAAATAATTTATTGTGAGGGATTGCGGGGGTTTAAATAACCGTTGACGTGTGGGAAAGGGAATCACAGGATACGCAGGTAGCTGCGACTGGCGAGGTTTAGCCTTGCACTAGATGGTAGGGTAGGTGAACAGCCTTACTGGGTGATCCTCTGAATGGACTACCGACTTCTTGGGGCTTGGCGATGATCCAATGAAGCACATTCACGGACTTGGAAGGCTGAAATGATGGATGATAGACCTTGATCGCTCGAAAATGCGGAAAGGGTGAATGTACAGTAAGAATATTAGCATTTAATGACGCAAAGTCTCCACTGTAGTACCTTTGCATTCACAGTAGAGGCAGAGCAGAGTGATTCAGATTTCCGTGGTTTGATTGTGTTTGTCTCCTGTCGATGACCTGATTGCCGTTGGCAAGGCGAGGCTGAATCTGGTCAGACCGGGAGGACTTCCGTGTTGCTTGTCGAGCATTTCGTTTGGGGAGGGAAGGGGGCAGAGACGGAGAAATGCCTCACGAAGGATCCAGTAATGAGATTGGCATTGCAACCGCCGAACAAAGCTACTGTACTGGTACTGTAGAAGCCCTGCGTTTGAGGGGATTATGCTTCCAGGAAGAAGGAAGGCGGGCAACACTCCTCACCTATGCAGAGACAGCCTCGCCTGCCCATGCTCAGCAATCCTTGTGGCTGCTCCATGCCACGCCACGCCACGCCACATCAGAGCGTGCGATCGGAACAAGTCATGATCCATTTCTCGTAAGATCGTTTACTCTGGCGCAGTCCGGGGGATGGCGACAAGGCAACTGCATTCTCACTGTAATTGGAGTGAGGTGAGTGAGGTGAGGTGTGCGAACGGCGAAGATCTTCACTAGGTTGAAGCCGGATCGCGGGACTGGACTGGACTGGACGGGCTTGTGCTTTGACCCACCTTCCCCGTGACCTCATTCAGCCTCCTTCCTTCCTCCCCACCTCACTTCTTTTTACGAAGTTTGGGACCCGGTATTCTTTCTAGCGGCCTTCTGGAAACCTAGCTGATAGCTTTAGCTTTGGCTTCCGGTTGCTGTGCATGCTACTGTAAGATAAAACAAACCTCTCAGGAAAGAGCAAGGCAGACGTGCCGGCGACCCAACTCCCTTGCATACATAGGTACATAGGTACCAATACGTTTGCCACTCGTGTAGCTGTTACTACTGCATTCTGATACTCTGACCTTAAATGCTTCATTCCTCCTAATTGGCCCCGTAATCCTGGAAGAATTTGTGAGGATTACCCAGTAGACGAAATAGCGAAAGAGCCAAGGACAAGCGGCACACAGAACCGGAGCGCAAGACACTCGGATTGACCTTGACCTGCTCTGTCTGCTGCTTACTCATGCAGCAGATTTACCAACCAAAATCAAAACCCCCCTTTTCATCCTCCGCCAATCGAAAAAGCCCCGCTTCGTATACTGGACCATCGGCGAAAGTGCCTCGCGAACACAATTCGGCCCAGTACGGGTGGATGACTAGCGAGCGCCGACTCAATCTCGAGAACTCCATCACCACCCATGGGCCCAAGAACTTGTAACTTCGGGGACAGAGTCACTGCTTAAAACACAATCACCATACTTCATTTGAATCATCTTCGACGTCACCTCACAACTTCTGAATTGCCCTAAGACTCATTCTCGAGATATTCTATACGTCAAGTCGTTTTCTAGAAGCTCTAGAAGACAATTATTCCTACAACGTCATATTCTTGCACCACTCCGTCGGGTGATAAACGTTGACAAGACTCAAGCTAGGTACTTACTCACGCCAGAGCAAGTCATATCGAGAACAGTCGTTGAATATTCTCGTCATTCACAACACTTGATCTGCCTACTTATTCACGTCAGGGCAGATTACCTCGGGAACTGTCGCTGGATTATTCTCAATACAACGTCTCGATCTCTCACTGTGCCCTGAACAGGAATTTGATAATGGACGCCAAATCTTCTTCCAATTCCTCAGTTCGATATGAGGATTACGCGGACATCGAAGCACCACCTTCTTACAACGACACCATCTCCTCTTTTCCTGTCTCCAGTACCTCATCATCGCCTTCTGCCTATTACAGCTCCCAAATATCCTCCCAACTGCAAACACTCACCACCCAAATCTCCTCGTTAGAATCGCAAAAATCTCTCCTCGCTCATGCCCAAGATGAGAAGATCTTATCTTGTCTGACCACGCATATCCAAACCTATCTCTCGGACTTCGCTTCCACGGGTCTTAGAAGGGGGACCCTGATTTTGGTTCCAGCGAGCGGATTGAAAAGTACAAATGCCGTACCAACAGATTACGATTTCAAGGACCCGGAGGAGTATGATAGAGTTGTGCGAATGAGGGGGAAAGAGGATGGTTCCGGGGACGGGAGTTAGTTCTGGCAGGATGAGGAGATGGCAGAGCGACTTGCGAGTTATTTAAACCCAAGATCCGATCCAAGGAATCGGGAATTACCGCACCAAAGAGAAGATATCAAGGCGTTAGAGAAGAAGAAAAACGAGGGAAGAGGGTTCTAAGGGTTCAAGAAGACCGCCCCGAAGCCGCCTTTGATCGAAGAGAGGAGAGACGAGAAGAGTTCGGATATCAAAGGGGGTGAGAGGGAAAAGGAGAATGGCGATAAGGTCACTTTTGACGTTAAGTCTGAGGAGGTCTGTTTTCGAACAGAGAACGAGTTTGGGATTTACGAGACTGAAAGAAGCTTCGGCATCGTGCTGAATTTGAGAGTAGTGCTGGGTAGAAGATAACTTACATAATATCCAAACAGTTCCTTGCTATAATTTCTCTTTGATAGTAGAATAATTGGGCCGACTTGCTAATTATCACATGTGCCAGTCTTGGAACGAGACAAAGAACCGAGGCAAGACTGGTCAGAGAAGCACAATAGTGCTACTGCAAAATGCTGCTATGATTTATGGAAGGCTGCCGCTAGGAATGTTTACGATTTCACCCCTTTTGCTACATCGGTAGCAAGATTGAGAAGAGCGAGTCTCGCATCGTCGCACTTGAATATGAAGAGACTGGCAGGCAAGGGATCCTTCACATACTTTCCCAGGCCAAGGAAGACAAAAGGTTTATCTCTTGCTCCTCATAGAAATAACATAATGTAGAAAAATGCTGCTTGGCGCGTTCCTACTTAAGAAGCCGGAAGAGAGAAGGAGAGCGCGTATAAGGAAAACGATGAGTAACATGAATCGAAGGTACTTCTCTCAAGACGAGAGGATGTATTCAACGCAGATTGTGACATTAATAATTCCTGCAACGAGAAGTAGAGCATATCGAGGAGCGAGTGTCGGGCATTAATTAGTATTTTCAGATCACAAGCGGCGACGATGGTTCATGAGACTTAATCATACCTTATAATTCCGAGCCAAGATGTTTCATTCAAGTTGTATGTTATGTTTTTGACTGTGCTCTGCTTCGTCGTGATTGGAAGTAATTCACTGCAGATTTTCATCACAGACCCGTGACATGCCGTTGTGATGGGTGGAGGATCGTAAGTAATTGGCCTCGGAGGTTTCTTCACTTTTCGAACAAAAGTGACTTTCTCTAAGAAGTTTTTCAGATGCAAGATTTGATTCTGTGAAAAGAGTAACCGCTCGGAACATACTCGTAGGAAAAGTTTCACCTAGCCCCTTTCGAGACTAGCCTTCTGGACCTGGTCCAAGCTCCCGCAGCTGCATGACGACCAGGCTGCGAGGCAAGGCTTGAGTCTCCGAGCTTTCTGCAAAGTGCTATGACTTCTGCAACTTGTTGACATGGCCTTAAGTTCCGTATGTTGAATAGCTCCTCCTCTGAGAGACTTGCTAATGTTCACAGTGGAAAACGTTTGACTTTTTCGAAGTCAGCCAGGTCAAGCCTTCAGACGACGAGAGCAAGTCCTTCTTCGAGAATAACGAAATCAGTTGTGTATGCTCAGGCTCCGACTCTCTCTTCCTCGGCAGCTATGATGGATTTGTACGCATCCTCTCGCCGACATTCAAGGTCCTACGAACCTTCCAAGCACACGATACGGGCTCGATAACACACATGAAGCAAGTGGAAGGAACGTCTTTACTGGTTACAATCTCCGTATGCCTTGCCGATGGAATGGAGATGGACTGGGCCTGACTCTATACAGGAAGATATATCGAACGAGCCGGTTCTGAAAGTCTGGGCTCTCGATAAGCCCGTGAAGAAGACTGGACTACCCACCTGTCAATCGACGTTGAGCATTCAGAACGGGCGGAAACCCTTTCCAGTACGTTCTCTGTGCAGTCATAAGTCATAAAAGTTATTCCTTACGAACATGTACAGATATCTGCCTTCACTGCGTTGGATGACCTCTCCCAATTAGCGATAGGATTCGCCAATGGTTCCGTCACAGTTGTGCGAGGAGATCTAGTCCATGACCGGGGCGCAAAGCAAAGAACCGTACACGAGTCTGAGGAACCAATCACCGGAGTTGAGTTTCGAGAAGAATCAAGACTTACTACTCTATATGTCTCGACCACCTCACGAATCTTGAAGCTTGTCATTGCGGGACGTGGTCAAGGTCAGGCTGCACGGGCGGTAGAAGATTCAGGATGCGCTGTTGGATGTATGACACTTGATAAGAGGATGGGCGACATCATTGTGGTACGAGATGACGCAATATATTACTACGGCGTGGATGGTCGAGGTCCATGTTACGCCATCGATGGCCCGAAAAGCTTGGTAGCTATATATGAAGACTATGTCGCACTCGTCTCTCCTCCCTCTTCATCCACCCCGGCGAAGACGAATACTCTAAGGCGATTTGGCGGCGCTCAAGCCGATGAGCTCTTCAACACCTCTACTTTCACTCTTCTTGATACGGTTTTGAAATTTGTTGCGCATTCCGAGTCCCTGGTTTCTCAAGTCAAAACACTTTTCATGATCTGGGGTGATCTTTTCACCCTTACACAAGATGGCAAGGTATGTTGGCCCCGAAGAGGCGGATCTTTTTTGATTGATGTAAATGATAGATATATCGATATCACGAGAAATCCCTACAGCAGAGATTGGAGATTCTTTATCAGAGGAATCTCTTTGTAACCGCCATTAACTTGGCACAGAGGTCGGGAATGGATGCATCAGGGCAGAATGTGATATTTCGGAAATATGGTGACCATCTGTACCAGAAAGCCGATTATGACGGTGCTATGCAACAATATCTGAAGGCAATCGACAATACCGAGCCCTCCCAGGTCATTCGAAAGGTAAGAGTGTATTCGTTGGTTCTACGGGCATTTGCTGACAATATAGTTCCTGGATACTCAAAGAATACACAACCTGATTGAGTATCTCGAAGAATTACACGAACATCACAAAGCTACTGCGGACCACACCACGCTGCTTTTAAATTGCTACGCCAAATTAAAAGACATCGACAAGCTTGAGAAGTTCATCAAATCGCCCGGTGATCTGAAGTTTGACCTAGACACCGCTATTTCGATGTGTAGGCAAGGTGGCTATTATGAGCAAGCGGCATATCTTGCTACTAAGCACGGAGAGCATGAACTTGTTGTTGATATCCTGATTGAGGACTCCAAAAAATATGCTGACGCTCTTGACTTCATTAGTCGCCTAGAGCCAGAGGCTGTAAGTCTATCCATTGACCAACTTTGCTAACTGCTAACGCCGGGACAGGCTTATTCAAACATGATGAAATATGCCAGAGTTCTGCTCGAACATTGCCCAAAAGAAACAACACAGTTGTTTGTCCATTACTTTACCGGACACTATCAGCCGAAAGTCGATGTCGTTGTTCCCCAAGAGGTGGTAGCCCAGCAACCAGGCTATGCAGCAGGAGCTGTGAATGCAGTCCAAAATCTCAAAGACCTTCTTCCATTACCTTACATGAATACTTCTGCTGTTGCATCCCCCCCTACCCAAGGCAATGTCATTCCCACAGTCAGTGACAACCAAGTTGTCAGCAATCCCGAACAAAATGTTGTTCCTCAATATTCACCACCTCAACCCCGGACCGCTTTCTCTTCGTTCGTCGACCATCCAGATGAATTTGTTGTCTTCTTGGAAGCCTGTCTGCAGGAGAAAGATTTGAAAGAAAGAGACAAGATCGATCTCTATACGACTCTATTCGAAATGTATCTGCACAAGGCAAACGAGAAGAAGGGAGCTAACAGGGAAGAATGGGAGGCCAAGGCGAAGAAACTGATCGAGGGGAAGGATATCCCAATCGACACTTCTAACGTTCTATTGTTGTCTCATCTCTCGGATTTCCGCGACGGGACCATTCTCGTCCGCGAACAAGCTGGTCTTCGATTTGATATTTTTAGATCATATACATCTGCGAAAGATACCCGTGGCGCCATCAAGGCGCTGAGAAAATATGGACCAGAAGAACCGCAACTCTACCCTGCTGCACTGGCATATTTCACATCGGATCCACGAATCCTCGACGAAGCTGGAGATGAGCTTGATGCTGTACTTCAGAAAATTGATGAAGATGGGCTTATGGCACCTCTTCAGGTCATCCAAACTCTTAGCACGAATGCTGTTGCGACAATGGGCATGGTAAAAACATATCTCCAACAGACCATTGAACGAGAACGAAAGGAGATCGCGTCAAATCGACGACTAATCACCTCATATCGTACTGAGACCTCGGACAAACGGCAAGAAATTGCAGACTTGTCAAATAAGCCACAGACTTTCAACAACACTCGGTGTGCTTCCTGTAGCTCACCACTTTATCTACCCACCGTGCACTTTCTCTGCAAGCACAGCTTTCATCGGCATTGTTTGAACATGGAAGTCGATGAAGATGGAAATGTGGAAGGACCCTGTCCAAATTGCCGAAAGGACAATGATACGATCCGAGCTATTAGAAAGGCACAGGATGAGAGCGCTGACAGGCATGATATCTTCTTAGCCGCATTAGCAGGGAGCAGGGACAAATTTGGTACGATCAGCGAGTTCTATGGCCGAGGAGTGATGGAAATCCCGAGTATGGAATAGTCGGAGGTATGTAATAAAATACACTAATACTCACTTTACGAAATTGTAAAGGACCTGCTTCCGAGTTGTCTTTTTTGCATTGGCGAGGTTATACGCTAGGAAAGGGGCTTCGACCACGAAGTTCCTGGCATCAGGACCCACTTTCTGTTCTTCAACCAACCAATTCTGATTATTAGACGTCTTCCCGTTTCTTTGTATGACCTAAATTTTTGTTTTGTTGCACGTCTTACTTGTGCGCCACATTCGTCACATCAAGATTTAGTGGCGGGCGCTTTACATTTGGGTTCCAATCTCCTGGGTCGCTCTCGCTTGATCAACATCTTTCTGTCCATTGCGAAGTTGGTATAGCCTTTACTATTTCGAGTAATATGTCTTGACACTCGCATAATATAACCATGGCCTTGCTAGCTGGATTGTGGTTAATCCGAGCTTCTTAGGTGAAAGTTTTCTTGTGTCATCACGTGTTTTCAAGCGTTCTTCGTACAATAGATAGATTCCATTTTGATACTAGGAAACCTAGCTATCAATGTCCCGATCAAGTCAGTTGCTCGAATGTTCTAACATGAAAGCTTAACAAACAATGTTGCCTCAATTCTCTACAGCGTAGAGCGGGCACCCGTCACGTGGTTGCTGTTCTTTCCCACGTTACTTCCCTGATCATGTTTAGTTTCTTGCCACTCGATTATTTTACTTCAACTTGAAGAGTGGAAAAATTATGCGACTCTAAAGTATTCGATTGCCAACGGACTCTTGAGCCTTTAAACAGATTCTGTCTAAGCACTCTCCCCAAATTGAACCTGCATCTTCATATTTCTGGCAAATCAATATATGATCATGGGGGTGTGTTGTAAGTTACCCATTGTCAATTCAACAGCTTGAACATAGGTTTTTGACAACTGCAGGAGGACGCACAAGAAATAGGAGAGTAAGGGCTACGCAAGGTAGAGAAGCTCGTTTGTTGGTGTAGTATGGTGTGGCTGCTGGACATACGTACTTTACAGGTGAGCTAGGCAGACACATGAATCTACTTTGACTTCAATCTTTCTACTTCTTTCGTTCTTTCCTCCTCTTGCCTTCTTATGCGCTGAGAAATCCAGTCCCTCCTTGGTCCTGTTATCTTCCATCCTTTCAATCCATCAGGCATCCCTAAAGCGCAGGAAGTCTGAATTAGCACACTAAATTCGTAGTTTTATGAGAGAGAATGCCTCTCACAAGCAATGGCAGAGGGGACATTGCCGATAAGCTGACTTACCAAGATCCTTAAGAGTTTTGAGTTCAACTAAGCTGTATTGGCTCGGATCCTCCCTGTCGAGGCAAAAAGGCTCCTTCAAACTGACGGGCGGGTTGGTGATTATTCTTGGGACTCGCAACAAGTTTTTGGATGCGGAGTGTAACATCAAGGGATGGAGGAGGAAAACGTCTCCTACTTGGCCTGTAACTTCGTGAAAGCTCTCGTCTCTCGTTTTGGATGAGTTCCATGCAATTTCAGACCAGAAATCGCGGCCTTCATAGGCTGAATGGGATGGGTCGTTGACTGAGCGCATCCATGGGGTCGTACCCTCAGGATGATCATACTAGCATCTTGTCAGGATGTTGTCATGGAATTCAAGTGATGATAAACTTTACCAGATGTTTTGCGATGTATTTGATGCCATCGCTGCATACAGCAGTACCACCTCCTTTATGCTCGATGTCACTCCATAGTGGAATGACAAGTAGTGCTTGCTCAGGGCTGTCGAGAAAATGCACAAAAAAGTCTCCATCATTATGCCAATTGTCCAAAGCTACCAAAATTAGTAAAACATTTCCCAATGTACCACAACGACTCAGTGCCTCAAATTAAGCGAGAAAGGCGATCTTCTCCCAAAGTTACACCGATTGGGCTTATCAAGAGTAAACCTACATCTCAAATTCAACTCATCCTCGGCCTTATACCCATCTCGGCCCAAATTGACAATAAATCCATCTGACCAACCCCTAAACCCCGGCTTTTCCGAAATCCTATCTACGCCGCCCAACAATTGTCCCATAGCAGACCATGCTTTTGGCGAAAACTCAGAAACGGGTACATGATAATGGTAGGGCATATTCGTTTTCTCTTTGGTCCATGTTGATTTATCAGTAGGAGACATGCCTAATCTTGTCCACATTCCTTCTGTGAACTTTGTTGCTTGTTCGCGGGTGAAGCATTGTGGGATTTTGACGTAGCCGTGTTCGAGGAAATGAGCTTTCTGAGCTTCGCTCAAGGTGTAATCTTCTTGAATACTGCCCATGTTGAAGGGAAAAATACTGAAGACAGCATACAAAAGAAAAAGTGCAAGTAAAGATGAAAGTCCCTCAGCTGATGGGACTCCTTTCTTTTTATGCGAGGTCGGCGTATTGACTAGCGACACGCTTTTGTGATGCACTTGCATAAGCGGATCGTCTGATAGGGGAGAGCTTCCACTTTAACCGGCGGGGCGACTTAGAGCGGGGGAAGAGATTTTTCCGGGCCCGGACGTGAGGCTTACAATAATCTGTGACCAGCAGTGTGTTGACCCTATAGATTTAATCATCAGTCCCATCTGGGAGAATGCTTACGTGTGAACTATCACGAAATTATTGTGAGTGGCATCTGTTGTCACTATAGACTATGATAATTCCATAACCAGTGCTATGATTATAAAGAATCTGAGACTAATACACATAAATTACGACGCAGATGCTAGTGTTGTTTCACTCTTGCTTGCTGTCGTGTCTCGAGGTCGATCCCAAGTACGAATATGGCCTTGAGAATATTAGCTTGAGCCACAGACATTCAAGGAATGCAGTCCTTACCACTCTTGCAACTCGTGATGATCGACTCTTCTGTGAAGTCCAACCAGCACAAAGGATCGGGATCGACTACCTTGGACTGGAGCATGTCAGCATATCGGTAACTCATGAAGACATCATACGGAGCTCACCATAACGGGTGGTAGCATGGCGGTCGTAGCTCTAGGCTCTACTGGATGCTCAATTGTATGCTCGTCTTCACCCTCCGCAGAAGCACTCGAGTTTGATCTTAATCTGCTTGTCGACGTTTGTGTTTCTGCTCTCTGCAGTGGACTTGCAAAGCGAGACGAGATACTACCCCTCTGCCGTACAGAAGACTGTTTTAGAGTCAGCTCTGTACTTTCATTACAAGGAAGAAGCTCACAGCTTTCGGCCGATGTAGCATTCCGACGCTGAAATCCCACAAGAGCAACCGGCAATCTTCTCCGACACTACCAAAGCGATAGTTTTTGTCATCACAACGCCATGGATCGAAACAAACCGCTGTCACCCACGATTGATGTCCTTGGCAACGTGCAACAATGGTAGCTTCGGTCACGGACCAGATTGACACAAGATCATCTTGACCCCCTGTCAGGACATATTTTCCATCTGGAGACCAACAGACGCATATGAATCCCCCATAGTAGCTAGCATATAGATCAAGTAGCCTGACATGGTCAGCGATGTTGTTAGACACCCACAAACTTTTACTCACTGTTCTTTTAAATAGTCAATTATACGTAACGTCCCGTCCTCGGACACCACGGCAAGATGTCTGTTGTCTGGAGAAAAGGCGAAAGCATTGATTCTCTGGTTCGACAGTTTCCAGAACGAGACTGGATTGAATTTCTGATTCTTGGAGTGCACAGATTTGTCGACGTGAAGTTTAGCTGCATGTTCGCCAAACCCATTATGACCATTGCCGTTGGTCTTTTCGGAGTTGCCATTAGTTTGGCCTCCATTCTCCTCTGGTAAGAATGCCGAGTCATCTTTCTCTTTGTCATAAACGACTAGGGAACCGTCCATATGTGCAGCCAAGAATAAATTTTCTGACCCAGGTATCCAACGGATTTCTGAAACTGGAGTCGCATTGATGATGCCCTATGCCCAAGTTAGTCCTAGAACATGTGTAAATAGTAAGTACATATCATTACATTCTTATTCAGTCGGGTATATTTTTGTGATATAGGTTCAAACCAGATTATTTCACCTGTCGAGAAACCCATAATCAGATCGATATGGCTCGGACCCTTGGTTACCTGATTAATATCATGGCAAAGACAATGCCCTTTGGTGAACAAAATCTTTGTCAAATGATCTGCCTATGTCATTCTCAGCTTTGTTCTGGTGCCATGCGAGGTTTGACGGAGCTACCTTCTGAGGTGAGGATAAATCAAGCCACTGAAAGGCTCGATTGATATTGGCAAAAGCAAAATAGCCATCAGACGGACGGTCTACCAATCGTTTCGCCATATTCTCATGAACTATGCATCTGGAGATGAAAGACGAATTACTTTTCGCGATATTGTTCTTTGGTTTCCTTCGCTTGCCAGCGTCTTTGCCAGTTGCCGAGAGCATCGAATTGCCTTCACCAAAGGCTGGGGCAGACCCGATAGAGAGAGCAGCTCTTGCACTGCCTGTTATCGACGTTCCCCCTCCATCGCTGCTCCCAGGAATCACATCTGCAGAGTCCCGACCTTCATTGGGGTGCTCTTGTATACTACTTTGAAGGCCCCCTGATGTTGTGCTTCCGTTTGTGCCGATCTTATACAGCAAAGGCGCTGAGCTCCGTGAGCTGAAGGACAATAGGGAGATTTTGGTGCCGGCTGTCGCTGGTTGGGGCGTTGTTGCCAGAGGATTCGGATTTATAATTGGAGCTTCTGAGGGGTGAGGCGGCGGTGTCGCAAGGTGTAAGTCTTCTTTAAGAATATAGGTTCCTAGCATCATGGTTAGACTTAAATTCGGGGCACAATGCGCCTGACTGTACCTTCACCCACGACTAGCTGGTACTCGGGCCCCGTTGGATGGGTCAGGATATTATTCGTTTCGATCATGGGAGCCGCCTGTCCATTTGCAACTGCGAGATTGTATGCGGCTTGGGAGGGATATCTTGGCGGAGGCGGAAGGACACTGGATCTTATCAGTGATCTACAAGACGGCAAGCTGCGCATGTGGCAGAGACGTACAACATATCGGCGGAGAGGGGTCTGCTAAGTGCAGACTAGACTCAATCTTATTTTCAAGACTTGTGTCCAAAACCTCATTCCAATTGTCTTGCGCGCGGATGGGCAACCAGGAATTGGCAGCGAGTGTCTGCAAGGTACGCAAGTGTGGGGTAAAGTAGTGATGTTCGTATTATTCAATGTTCGTGGGGGCGAGGACAGCGTGAATTTGGAGCAAAGGACCGGCGCTCAGTAGGACAATGAGGGATTGCAATTATATGTTCATGGAATTCCAGGAGCAATTGTAGTTGAAAGAATGAAGGATGACAGTGCAGTCCCAGCAATGATCGTCGTCGAATAGCGCAGCTATACTAATAAAGGCGGAGTTGACAGGGCCCATTAGGCTCTCGGCCATGACGGCCTATTCAGACCCGAGCGAAGCACGCTGAAGCTATCAGGCGACGCAACGCAACCTAATCCAACCCAAAGAATAGCTGCATGCCAGACAGATCAAGCGCCTAGCTTTGCATCGCATCCGACAGGACTCGACTCGGCCGGAAATCGTACAAAAAGACACATCAAGGTCCTAGATTCGCAGCGATGGAGTGTCAATAGCGAGGATCTGAGGTTTTGCATCCTTGCTATGATGGCTACAGGTACATGATCCTCGGCCCTCTTTCCCGGATACCTGGCGGGAGCTTACTTGCAGCAGTACGGATATGCGTCTGCGGGGACGAAGGAACGGGGAAGTCGAGTCTGATCACATCTTTGGTCAAAGACGTCTATGTGAAAAACAAGATCCAATCTGTCCTTCCACAGATCACCATCCCTCCCACGATTGGTACGCCTGAGAATGTTACGACCACCATCGTCGATACCTCGGCCCTGCCACAAGAACGAAACACCCTGCGAAAGGAGATTCGAAAGTCGAATGTTATACTGCTGGTCTACTCAGACCACTACAGCTATGAACGGGTGGCATTGTTCTGGATGCCGTACTTTCGCTCTCTTGGAGTGAATGTACCGGTGGTCCTATGTGCCAACAAGTCCGACTTGACTACGAATGGGAATACAACACAAGTTGTCGAGGAAGAGATGCTGCCGGTCATGGCAGAGTTTAAGGAAATAGATTCTTGCATACGGACCAGCGCGAGAGAACATCATAATGTTAATGAGGTCTTCTTTCTATGCCAGAAAGCTGTTACACACCCCATTGCACCTTTATTCGACTCGAAGGAGGGCAATCTCAAGCCAGCTGCGGTGGCTGCATTGAAGCGAATATTCTTCTTGTGCGATAAGGACCAGGATGGGTACTTAAATGACCAAGAGATGCACGAATTTCAAGCAAAGTGCTTCGAGAAGCCATTGTCACCAGAGGACCTGGATAATATCAAATTGTCAATCAGCAAAGCATCACCAAAGTCCGATATCAATAGGGGCATCGATCAGAAAGGATTCATCTATCTCAATAAGATTTTTGCAGAAAAAGGAAGACATGAGACCATATGGATTATTTTACGGCAGTTTCATTACACTGACAGTCTGAGCTTGAAGGATAGCTTCCTACATCCAAAGTTTGATATCCCCGAATACTCTTCTGCAGAGCTTAGTCCGGCTGGGTATAGATTCTTTGTCGATCTGTTTCTACTATTTGACAAGGACAACGATGGAGGATTAAATGACTCGGAATTGGACGCCCTTTTTGCGCCCACTCCAGGGCTGCCCTCATCATGGTTGGAGACCTCATTTCCTTCTTCGACGGTTCAAAATGAAGCTGGACATATCACTCTCCAAGGTTGGCTTGCCCAGTGGTCAATGACTACATTTACATCACCAAATACGACTCTTTCCTATCTTGCGTATCTTGGCTTCGAACCAGCAACTGGACCCCGGACAGCCACCACTGCTGCACTCAAGATTACGAAACCTAGAAAGAGGCGAAGGCGGCCTGGGCGAGTTGAACGCAATGTGGTCCTGTGTTATGTGATTGGTGCGCAGGAGTCAGGCAAGTCTTCACTTCTGGATGCTTTTCTGAATCGACCTTTCGATTCGTTGTACCGGCCTACGATTAAACCTCGAACCGCAGTCAACAGTGTCGAACTTCATGGTGGCAAGCAATGCTATCTGATCTTGGAAGAGCTCGGTGAGCTGGAACCCGCTATTCTTGAGAACCAGGCGAAGCTCGATGCCTGTGACCTGATCTGCTACACTTACGACTCTTCCAATCCCGATTCGTTTTCACACATCGTCTCGTTGCGACAGAAATATCCACAGCTAGATGAGCTTCCGGCTATATACACAGCCTTGAAAGCAGACCAAGACAAGACCACACAACGGTCAGAAATGCAGCCCGACGAGTACACGTTAAGCCTGAACATGAATGCACCTCTGCATGTCAGTGTCACATGGAACAGCATCAGCGAATTGTTCGTCACCTTAGCCGAAGCAGCTACGAACCCGAGTCTAGCATTCCCGAAGAGCGAGGAAGAGGCACCGGATAGGACGGGCATGTATATTGCAGCAGGTGCTACGGCATGTGCTTTGATTGCTGCTGCCATGATTTGGAGACGTGCAACGAACTCTAACTGAGACGCGGAGAACATAATATTCGGAGTGTAAGAGATGATTAGCATGAGATCTATGAGTTTGTAATTTGATGATACCCCTCCCTTCTCAATGACTTAGCATGCTAGTAATGTAGATTACGATTTACCACCTGTGTTATAGACATGGTGTGTTAAAAATATGTGTTCCAAATGTGAGAAGTTTCTTCATAGCTCGATGTTCTTCGATAAAGTAACACCTTTCACCATTCTTTCTACATTGCAACTTTCGAATAATTTTATTTCTTGATTTTGGAAGCTATTTAGGGCAAGTCCGGTATGTTCTCGAGACGTAGACTACCAGGTACGTAAGTATACGAATGCCCGAGGTGTGGACAATCAAGTTAGGAATTTTGTGCTTTCGATATGGAGCAGAAGTGACGAAAGTAAGAGTTGGGCAGATCTGGCCAGCCCTGTCTAAGCTAAGGACAGGCAGTTGATGAAAGTGGGAGAGAATGAAATGAAATGAATGATTCAATAGCCTGATATTCAACTTTGCTGTTTGGGACCTCGTGCAGGACTTTCCTACTTCGTTGGGCATGGTCGGGGAACAAGTGAGGTTCACTACCTTGTGTTGAAAGCGGATCTCTCAAGATGTTGGAGATATCGGTTGTCTTGAACTCTTTTATGGATAGTTGTTAGCTTTGACAACAGAATCACCTCAAGTCTACATACCTCGCTGACCACACCAATTTAAAAGTACTCCTTGTGATCCTAGAGCTAAGTCGTCGTCTGTGGCTATTGTCTGATACTCGACAGATTGGTGTATCATTGGCGAGCTTCACTGTGCAGCGTTGTCCTCTTTATGGTGATACTTTCGCATATCCACGAGAAGATTTTCATCTTTGATTTCTTTCAATCGCTGATATGTACTAATGATTCTTCGCATGGCCTTCAGAGCTTGAAGTCGTAGTTCTGGGGGAAAGTATTCCGGGTTCTCATCAAACTCTCTCTCGTTGAACTCCCAGACCAGCCAATCAACCATGAGAGTCCGAATGGGGTCTGTCGCCGTTGTGTTGCTCCATACATAAGGAAAAACCGATACGGGCAGTCTTCGAGTAGCGTTGCTGATGGCTTGGAGGGTATCGATGATATGGTTTTTCAGAACTGGGACTTTTACCGTATCTGCGAAAATGTAGAGCTTCATCAGCCCCTCCAACTCTGGCCATTCTTCTCGCCTGGCGTCCCGGTCCCACAATTCCTGTGTATACAGCCAGTTGTAGAACAGCTCGAACATCTTCGCATCCTTTTCTGGAAGCTTCATGATACCGCTCCTTGCTTCTTCAAAACCAGATGTGAATGCGGTCTTGAAAAATGGCGAGTAGCCGCAAAGGAGATTCTTGTGAATGCCGAAATCTTGGAGACCGAGTCCGACTTTGACATGGACAATGTCCCTCCCGGGTTTACTGTTAGATGTTAGCGTGGTATATTGAGTTGAGTTAAGTGGTTTCGGAGGGAACGAAGGACAGATGAAAGCTTTTCGAAGACTCAGCTTTCAAAATGAGAGGAAGCATCACGAAGTAATACAAAAGGACGCCAACAGCATGGGGTTGCTTACATCTTGACTGGGTTAGGGGCCATTGCTGTTGTATTTGTATGAACTTGAATGAGTTGATTCCATGATAGAGCGAGGTCTGAAATCTTGGGATAAGCCCCTCTTGGACGGTTTCGTCTTTGGTTCTGTGAAAGCAGTTCTCGAAACGAGGAAAGGTGAAGGGACCAAAGTCGTCTGAGAATCTTATCTGAAGTAGAGGAAATCGAGAAAAGATGAATAATTGTGGATCAATACTTGTTCTTCGGAGAGGTGGGATGAGAGAGGAGTCAGAAGAAAGTCCAATAAGAGGTCGAAGTAGGAAGAAATGAGGGATCTTGTTTAGGCTTGATAGGGCAACGTAAAAGAACGAGCGTTGGTGTTGGATCGTGGACTTCCAATTTTGATGATGTATCTTTAGGAATCGAATCTGATGTTTACTACTAGATAATTCTTGATTCAGGTAAACCTTCTATCTTGAAGAATCTACTTTTCCGCTTAAATTGTCCACAAAGTCGAGAACAAACTTATCTTATATCCCACTGTTTATGGTACGCTCAGAATGGATGCAGCACGGCTTGAAAAGGATAAAAACGTAAAACATATTCGGTTTATTTTACTGTGAAAATTATTTCTCGCGAGTAGTCATGCCTTTTGTATGAAGAAGTGTAGATGCAACAACCAAACAAGATGAAGGAAATGATGACTAGCAAGTTGACCCTGTATCGTACTCGCGCGGTGCCCACATTAGGCGACCCGAAGAGAACCGCAAAGACAGGCGAAGACCTAGAAATTAAAATGTATAACAATATGCTACCAGAGTTTGCGATACAATATAAGAGGGCTAAGTCCCAAGTTTGAACTAGAATCTAAGGGACGAAGTGTTGTAAGAACGATGCGAATTCCTGCAAGTCCTGGCACTTTGGAGGTTGTCCTCTCGGGAAGGCTGGGTATTGTCCGTCGGTTCAAAACACGTTAATCGTGTGATTCTTGGATTATAGAACTCATTCATTGCAAAGCAACCCATCGTCCGCGACGGTACCTCCGCGGTGCTTGACGAGTCTCTCCCTTGCTGGTATCAGTCTTCAATATCCTTTCTTCTCGTAGAACAGATTTATAGCTTCTAACTCGTGTGGATTTCCTCGAATTTAGCTCTTCCAGAAAACATCTTCTTGCGCTATAGGGACAATTCAGCAAAGACAAGGAAATTGGCGAAGGTGAAGACTGAATTGTGATCTCATAGAAAGTAAAGGGGAAGCTCTGGCCTTAGCGCGGTTGAGAGATCGAATCAGGCTAGCCGCTTCCGTACGGACGAGGTGAACTTTTGGAAGTTGCAAAACTTGTGCCAAATAAAACTCCATCAACCACGAACCTGTGTCAGCCTCCTTCTAATTTTCACGCGTATAATTCAGTTGTCGCTGAAACTACATCCCACAATCCCAAAGACTCTCAAAAATGGCTGTACGTTTTACCTTCTTCCCTAAGCTCATCAACAACAGCTCTTGCACCTCTTCCACAGCCTCATGTCCATCGCAGACCGCGCCGCGGCATCATTTAATCTAGAGCATACTCGTTTCCTACATGTCCACACTTGGGAAGATATCGAAGCTGACGGTGTACTCATTATAGCAACGCCCTCACCCTTACAATCAACAGGGTTACCTACCAAACGGCGCTGCTGGAGGACACACCGGATTGCCACCTGGAGCTGCCCCTCTACTTCCCAATAACGGTCGGATCATTCAAACTGGAGGCGTGAGAGTGCTTTGCGTGGCGGATGTTCGAGGTAAAACTGGACAGTAGCAGCAGCTTGAACCTGCGCTGACAGGACTAGGCAATCTTCGATCTCTGAACGAGCTTGCAAAGCAAGCACGCGCCGACCACATCATCCACACTGGAGACTTTGGTTTCTACGATGGCACGTCCTTAGATCGAATTGCAGAAAAGTAAGATGGTGTAGCAGCTACCTTGAACATGGCCACGTGCTAACCCGACGTTTTCAGAACTTTAAAGCACGTTGCCCAATACTCGCCTTTGATTTCAGAACCAGTCAAGAAGGCGATCGGAGCACCTGGAGCACCGGTAAAGCAGCGATTTAATGCGAGCGATCTTCCTCTTTCCGAACTACCTCAATTTCTCGACGGCAGTCTCAAACTCGACGTGCCTGTGTACACGGTCTGGGGCGCGTGTGAAGATGTGCGGGTACTAGAGAAATTCAGGTCTGGCGAATACAAGGTCACCAACTTGCACATTATCGATGAGGCACGTTCGATGCTACTAGAAATTGGTGGTGTGAAGTTGAGATTATTGGGCCTCGGTGGTGCTGTCGTGATGCACAAGCTCTTCGACAATGGAGAAGGACGAACGACTATTGCAGGTGGTCAAGGCACCATGTGGACAACGTTACTGCAGATGGGCGAGTTGGTAGATACTGCCAATCGGGTTTACGACCCTACTGAGACCCGCATTTTCATTACACATGCTTCACCAGCCCGTGAGGGTATCCTCAATCAGCTATCCGTCACTCTAAAAGCCGACTTCTCGATATCCGCAGGCCTCCATTTCCGATACGGCAGTTCTTACAACGAATTTAGTGTAAATCCTACCCTGGACCACTACCGTGGGAAGCTTGCCGCATCGAAAGCATCCTTCAACGATGTTTGGGAGACTGTGAAAGGCGAGGTCCAACCAGCTATATCACAGAACGAAGCACAACAAAACCTACTTCACAATGCGCTTGATATAGTTGACAAGATGCCAAGCACTGCTCTTGGTGGCAATCCATTTGGAGGTCCTGTTGGTGGAGCTAATGCGGCGGGCGTTGGGCAGGTTGATGAAAGCGCATTTAAGAACATGTGGAACTTCAATCTGGCGGATGCGGCTTTCGGTTGGTTGGTATTGGAGGTCCAGGACGGCAGAATCGGTACTGAGATGAGAGCTCAAGGGTTCAACTTTGCACACCGAGGGGCAAAGCAGCACCCAGGACATGGTAACCAACAACAGGCCGCTCAAGCCCCATCAACTGGATCTGGCACACCTGGATCGAGCCATGCACTTGTTGCTTCTGCTCCACCTACGGGTCCAGCACAGCGGTCACCAGCTGCGCAACCTGCTCAGCAGCCCTTCAACCAAGGCCAGCAGCAACGTCCCACTCAACAACCACCGAGAGGCCCAGCTGTTCCTGAAGTGAAGTCAGAATCGCCAGCACCAAAGCCAGCTACCCCACAGCCTCAAACCAATGTCAACCTCCCAGGAACAGCGGACAAGAAGGAGAATGAGAAGATTTCAACTCCTGCGGCTACGAACGGTACTTCTAACGGTGAGGCTGCATCCCCTGTCGCGAAGACTCAACCAAGTGAGCCTATCATTGGTTTATTCGTTATGAATGTCACTTCCGATGATGCCGTCCGAGACCTGTTCAAGGACGAGGACAAGGAGAAGATTCTGAAGATCGAGAAGTGGGGTCAATCCAACAAGGTAGCTCATTTCAAGAGTATTGAAGAGCGAGACGCTGTTCTAGCCAGTCTACCAGAGGATGTGAAGTCTCGAACTGGTGAAGACCGAAGCCGACCACTGGTGAAGATTTTCCAACCAAGAGAGAATAAGTCTTTCGGTGGTAATCGCGGTGGAGCAGGCAATTGGGGTAGCAGCAGAGGTGGAAATAGCTCCGGCACCCCTCAAGGCGGATACCGTAGCGGAGGTGCGAGCGATAGCGAAGGTGGCCGTGGAGGCCGTGGTGGACGTGGGGCTCCAAGAGGAACACGAGGTGGAGAAAGAGGCCGTGGACGAGGACGTGGCTTCAAGGGCGAATCGTCCTCCCCAGCTCCATCCAACGCAACACCTGCTACCGGCGACTCTTGATCTTCTTGTTTACGATATTCCTTTGCTTTCCACCAAAAGTCCGCATTCTAGTACATCTTCTTAATGGTCACATTTTGTGAGCTGAAGACATCAATTGGCCGTTCGGGTTTCGGCTTCTTACTACAGGTATCTGTGATCTGGGAACGGAGGTGGAGTTAAATCAGCTTATGCTTCTCAATGTGAGAAGCGATGATAGCTCGTTCTTCTCTGTGTACTTTGATCCCCCATTATTGCAGCATTGGTTGCCTCAAATAGCGTTGCGTGTATTCTAGTTCCGCCAGAAAGACAGAGCGCTGGCAGGTGATGGTGTTTTAGCAAAATAGAAAATACAAATCCTTTGTATCATAACCTCTTGTTTGTCATGAAGAGCGATTTTCCCGGGCTTTAGAGCAGAGACTATCTTACAATATGGTACAGTAAATTACAAGTCTAGGGTGTTCCAGCCGGCTTGATGCCTTTGTGAATAGCGGCAATACCACCAGTCAAATCTTCCCATCCCTTCCCTGGAACCACAAACCCAGCCTCCTTGATCATATCTCTGAACTCTTCTTGCTTAGGAAACTTCTCAATACTCTCAACAAGGTACTGATAACTAGCCCTATCACCAGCTACCAACTGTCCTATCAAAGGAATAGCACCAAAACTCCACCTCTTATACACAGCATCAAACAACGGATTGGTCACCCCACTAAACTCTAAACAAGCAAATACACCACCGGGTTTCAACACCCTATACGCCTCCCTCAATGCCTTCTCTTTATTCGTAAAATTCCTGATGCCAAAAGCAACAGTGTATAGGTCTATGCTATCAGACTCAATCGTTTCCAAATTTTCGGCATTTGCTACAAGCCAGTTTATGCGAGGAGAGTTGGCGTAGGAGGTGGCTAGCGAGCGCTTCTTTCCTTCAGAAAGCATGGAGGGGTTTATGTCGGAGATCGTTATGGTAGATTGGGGGGAGTTGTTGATATTTGTGCAGTGGTCGAGGAGGCGGAAAGCGATGTCTCCGGTGCCACCAGCGATATCGAGCATTGTCCAGCCGGGGGAGGGAGAAGTTGACGAGGATCCGGGATTGATGGATCGGACGAAGTGATCTCTGCTTTAATGTTAGAGCCGAATTTTATTGGAGAGACCGGAAAGCGGGAAGAGAGTGACATACTTCCATAGTCTGTGAATTCCCAAAGACATGAAATCGTTCATGGTATCGTACGAGGCAGCAACATTGCTGAATACTCCAGCAACTGATGAGATTAGATCAGCGAAGATCCTCCAATCCAACATCATATATACCTCTAGCTTCCTTCTCTGCCTCTGCTACCGTCTCGAACCCAAAATGCGTCGTTCTCTCATGATTCGTAGACTGTGATGGCGATTCTGCTCGCTGGCTTGTGCTGGTGAAGCATCTATGTACCTGAGCGGATTGCAATTGAGGCCTTGCAGCTCTCACTAGAGGCCGGAAAGCTGTTCTTGTGGCCATTGAAGAGGATAGGGGACGTTGTAGCCTTTGAGAAGTTCTGCAAGTACAAGGCTGATCGAAATTGATTCTTCAGCCTCGTTGCCTGAGGTTGAATTGATCTTCAGAGTCACGTGTTAAGAAAAAGGGTTGCGCCCATTGTTTTTGGTTCAGAGCGAAGGAATCTTTTAGGATCTTGAACATGCTGGTGTTTGATCATAGTCGTGGTTTTTTTGATCCTATATTTTGGAAAGGCTGCCGATAGATGAAAGCACAAAAGTCTCACCGTGTGTTGCCCTCACAAAATTACCGAAGCATTGTCTTTGGTTCGGATTAGGAACAGAATCTTTAAATTACTGCCATACATCAAGATCAACAAGATCGAGATCTTTCCTTTTTGCTTCAACCTCTTCCCACAGCTGCCGGAATGGTATTTCACAGAAATAATCCATCCAAAGTACCTTGGTCAAATGAGGTCTCATATCCTCCCAAGAACGTATCTGTAGAGCAACTACAACGGGAACAAGATGTCCCACAAACCAATTTCTTTCTGGTTGTACCGAATATATACCACCAACCGACAAGAGCCACGGTAACAATGGATGGTCGCTAGGAACTAGATTGAGTACAGTTTCGAGTGAAATTCTTAGTTTATGGATCATTGTGTTGATCATTAGTCTGACAAGACAGTCAGCGAGTACAGCATAAGAGAACGGTGCAAACATACTCAGGGCTGGGGTAATCGTGCTTCCAGGGTAGGCAGCACAGGCCAACCCCTGCGAGTCGACTTGATTCCGAGATACTTGCAATGACGGGACCTTCGTCGACTGGTATGGGTAGAGCCATCATGCGGGCCATAATATCCGAGCATTTTGTCGGGGCAGCATTGTCTGGCCACTCTATATCCGCCCTGTTGGTGTTGTATCTTAGAACCTTGAAGACTTGGACATGGTCCCTGGAAAGGCCCACGTTATCGAGCCGAAAGAGTCGTGGATCTTGTGCAAGGTGTGGCTCGTGTGCTAGTTCTATGGGATCGTCAGAAGCCAATGGTTCAAGTGGTGTTTCTGGGAAAAATTGTAGTTCAGTAGTAACAGTCAAACTGATTCTACCAAGAAGAAGTGTTAGACCCTTTAATGTTTATGATGTTTGTGTTGGACCGGCCTCCTTACCCGAATATTAGGTTCGCCAGCATATGATTTGTAGACCTGATAGTGTGGAGACCTCCTCTCAAAGCAACCATTCTCTTGAGGCCTTGTATATGCATGGTGACCATCTTGAAATTACTTCTTTGGAACTATGAGGCCACAAAGTTAATCAGGAAATTCTAGGGACGATTGCAGAGAGACAAATACCTCGACGATGATGATAAATAGAACAGATGCGATGGTCTGGTCACTGATACCTAAGATAGAATCTTCGACTCGCTTTCTGAGAAGGGTGATACATTCTTTGTTCAGGAGGAACTTGGCTTGAGCTGCTTCGTTGTCGCCACCTCGCAATACCTCCAAATCCAGAGCACTAAGTTGCAAAGTCGCGTGGAATAAGACGATGTCATCAGACGCGAGTGACCAAAATGACTGTTCGTAATCAGAAAGTCAGGTTCCTGCTCAGAATGTCTTGACATACCTGCATAATAGGTTGAGCTATGTGGTCTAGATGGACAGGCTGTTTTAATTTATTAGCATAATAGAATACGATCAACAACAGAGCCAGGGCGGAGACAACAAGTAGCTCCTAGAACCCTAGCTCTTGCAAAAAAGGAATAGAAATAATAGCTTAGTATAATTTCAAGACTTACGAAAGATTTAGATACGAAATTCTGAAAATCTGAACTACTTTAGTATGTTCAAGTGACCGGTATTTTATTACGCTTGCCTACAATGATGCATGAATTTTTGGGCTTCCGGGACATTGCAGCTTGGGAAGCACTCAAATGGGTCTATCCCCGAGCCAGGAAACAGGGGAAGTAGATATTTAGGTGCTCTGCGGAAAGAAGTAGGTGACTTCTTGGATATTGGCCGGGTGCGAGGTGGCAGGCGGTCTGGGAGGGTCGATTCGGTGGCAGCAGGAGCAGGAGGGAAATCGCACTTCTCGATGTCCTTATAATGCCGCGCACAATTTTGGCATAATGGACGCCTTTCATCACACTAGACGCCCACATAAGCCCACATAAGCCCACATCTATCTTTCATCAGGTATAATCGTACCTTGACCTTACGGATCTTGCATGGCAAGCATCCGGTCCGGCTCTTCTTGTGTTGTCTTCTCGGAACCAGCTGAGCAATAGGGGCTGCAGATTCGGACAACATCTTGATGCACTGACACACAACGAAGGGATATACGAAGAACGGCGACAGAGAAAGAAAAGAAAACACGAACCCGAACTTTCGAGGTGGATGGCACTTGAACATCCACCATCGTTGCGGCGGAGTCAGAGACAGGGAACAAAGAGGTCGGGGTCGGTTCCTGACTTCGTGCTCAAATGTGCCAGATCGTCAATGCAGAGGCGTACTGCCCAGAACGGCTGCTCTTCTGGATAGCAAGCTTGTCCCACTTAAGAGTAGTACACAGGTATTCTCTTCTGCTTATGCTGAGCTATGCTGACTCACTTTTGATTGGTAGTTCAAGCCGAAGCCGAAATCGTGCGTCATCAGCAGAGTTGGACGATGCGATGCATGCATGTCTCGAGGCTCTACTGTACACACATCACGTCAAGTGATATCTCTGAGCCGCCAAGGATTGAGTCGAACTATCTACCCCATCCGCTAGATATCGGACTCTGCGCTCGACACATTCTCTTTCTTCAAACCCTCGCTAAGACCGAGCCATTGGTGTCGTATCTCAAACCTGACGGGAAGCGAAACCACCCTACCGCCTTTTTGAAAGATCTTGAGGACGCGAAAGCGAATACTCGGGCGACATCCGTACCTGTATGTCATTACTCGGGCACATGTGCTATGCTTCCGAGAGAGAAGGGAGGTGTTGTGAACGTACGACTTGTGGTTTACAGGACGAAAAAATGGAGAGTGGTTGATGCCAGTATTATGCCCCTCATACAGGAAGGAAATTGTCAGAACTTTTGTCTATGCTGTGGCCGAACGGGCAGCAGATCTCATGAAGATCGACCACGGGTTGGAGGTTTGTATTGTGTAGAGGTCGATCTAATGAGAGGTATTTCAGTTCAATGCCATGCAAACAAGGATGATATAACCTATCGTAAGGATTAAAATATAGCTAGGTATGATATTGTCCTTGACTTTGTGGGATAATATAAGTGGAAAGCGCAGGCTTTTCTGAGATTCGAGTTTACATCGTTCTCACACCACTTCATCGTTTCAGATTTAAGTTTGCCGTTGGGACTTAAATCACTTGCATTGTCCCCCAAAATCTAGAACAATATTATCTTACATCCCAATTTTCTTGGTAATATCATCTTGAATTTGTGGGACAACACTACTAACTGGCTTAAGTACCAAGTGGGTACTGAAACCTGAGAATAAAATCTAATCTCTCCTTTCATCTCAAGAACTGCGTTTTTCTCGGAAGTTCCAGTTCGAAATGAGCACGAAAATTTCAGGATAATGTAAACCGAATACTAATTCCGGCGGTACTAAGTCAGATGTCAGTAAACTTTAAATCCCAAAAGAAACACGTCAACAAAGTTAATCTTTTTGGGTTCGTATACGATGTGATGCTTCCATCGTATCTGGGTAGCAAACCTTCAAACCAAGGCTTTGGCTTCAAAACCCAGAGCGGTCCATGTCTTGACAGGGGTCCATCCAGAGCCGAAATTCAAGCGAAATCTGGGGTCAGAATCCGGGGTGGCTACTCGCGGCTTGTGCTCGGCTTAAGTGACCGTTCTCCTCGATTCAACAAACCTCATGCTAAACAATCTCATGCACTGCCATTGACATGCGCCGAAGTCAGGAACATTCAAATTTACTCTTGAGTAATAACCTCTTTTCGTAATCATGAAGATTTCTTTGCAGCGTCTGCAACGTTGCCCTCACTTTCCCACAGCAAAGCATCCCTTCATTCGACCTCTAAGCTTACAACGATGGAACTCTTCACTCTCCCAGAAGCCCGGAGCAGCAGGGCAAGTTCTCAAATCCACACTCCCATGAATTGTGCTAAATCACCACAGTGTTCGTTTCCCAGGAGCAGTAGATAGTAAATTCACATCCGCTCTCCAATTCGAGCACCCCTCCACCTACCCCGCCATACCCACCTACCGGGCCATGTCCCCCGACGGCGACATAATAGATCCCTCCTTCACACCTGCCCCCGACTCCCTCGCTCTCCAGATGTACGAGAACATGCTTTCCGTTTCAATTATGGACGTTATAATGTTCGATGCCCAACGACAGGGTCGATTAAGTTTCTACATGACGGGACAAGGTGAGGAGGGTACTTGCGTTGGGTCTGCAAGTGCATTGGAGATGGGAGATGTTGTATTTTGTCAGTACAGAGAGGCAGGAGTATTCAAACAAAGGGGTTACACATCTGAGAATTTCATGAGTCAATTGTTTGCGAACAAGAAGGATCATGGGAAGGGGAGGAACATGCCAGTTCATTATGGCAGTAAAGCTCTCAATATTGTACGTCTTTCTACCAACATCAAAAGATGGATTGATACTGATCAAGAAATAGCACACGATATCATCACCGCTAGCAACACAGATTCCCCAGGCTTCAGGAGCAGCGTATGCCCTCAAAATGCAACGACTAACAAACCCTAACATCCCACCACGGATAGTAGCCTGCTACTTCGGCGAAGGAGCAGCCAGTGAAGGAGACTTCCACGCCGCGCTCAATATAGCTGCTACGAGATCCTGTCCCGTAGTCTTCATCTGCAGAAACAATGGATATGCGATCAGCACACCAACATTAGAGCAATACCGAGGAGACGGAATTGCAAGTCGAGGAACAGGCTACGGTATCGACACCATCCGGGTGGATGGAAACGATATCTGGGCAGTAAGAGAAGTAACTAGAAGAGCCAGAGAACTAGCATTGAAAGATGGCGGAAGACCAGTACTGATCGAGGCCATGTCCTACCGAATATCACATCACAGTACTAGTGATGATTCCTTTGCGTACAGAGCAAGAGTTGAAGTTGAAGACTGGAAGAGACGAGATAACCCTATCACGAGGTTACGGAAATACTTAGAAAAGAAAGGTGTCTGGGATGAAGAGAAAGAGAATGAGGCTAGGTCACGAATTAGAAAAGATGTTTTGAAGGCATTTGCGCAAGCAGAGAAAGAGAAGAAACCTCCTATTAGAAGTATGTTTGAGGATATTTATGAGGAAATTACGCCCGAGACGAGGGCACAGATGAAGGAGTTGAAGGATATTATTGATAGGTATCCGCAGGAATATGATGTCAATGAGTTTGAAGGTGGAAAAGATAGCTTGTCACAATAGACTACAGCTGTATTTGAATTACAACTCGTTTGTACACAGCTATTACTCGCGGCTACTATGATTTCAAAATTGAACTCTGTACTCTATTAACAGGAGATATACATATCTGTACTGTACTTGAGCCATATCTTAACACCTAGCTCATGGTATCATGGACATAAAAACATTAAAACTCAAACGCCCAGGATGCCACACACATCTTACCCCCAAACCCCTCAAAATGCCAACAAGATCGCCAGTAAAATGCACGTCATTTCCTCGACGCCGGGCCAGTGACGAGTAAAAGTCCACCATTATTACCAACTTCAACTTTCCAGCCTTCTCTCAGCAACATCTTTCCCACCGCAGGACCCAACTTACTTCTCCCACCTTCACTATGCCTCCCAGCACCAGTGACGATACGATACCCGCTTCCGACACTTCTCCCACCAATCTTTCCCTCACCTAACTCATGCCACCAAGTTGTAACACCTTCCCTGCTGATCCTTACAGCGTCCTTAACATTCACACCGTGCAGATCTAGCTCCGTTCTCGTGCTCTGAGCAGCCACCAATGCATCTGCAGCTGCACTTTCAGCACTCTTAGCTCTGGCATCGAGATCCCTGCCAACTTGGGAGTAGTATGCAGCCGCTCCTCCCATCAACGGATCCGATTTGCCCTTTTTGTACGCAGCTTGAGCCTGCGTGAAAGCGGTATGGCGAGCTTCGTGATAACCAGATACCATTGCTGCAGCCACAGCGCCGTCTAGAGGTTGTACAGCGTTATGTGCTCTAGGCTTGACCTTGACTGGTTCGTCCAAGTTGAGAGGCGCATGGCGGATATCGAGTTGTATTCCAGAATTGTTGGTGGGTCGAGAAGCGAGCGCCTTCGCAAGATCCCTTGCATGGCTGATCGAGGGGTACGTGATCTGAACTAGGATTTCCATATCGGAGACTGATATGGAAGGGAAGTCTTGTCTGATTTCTGCAGCATTGATTTGTACCATAGGATCGTCGGATTCTATGTTTAAAGCTTTGTGCGCCTCGACGATTGCTGCGACTGTAGTTGATATTGAACCGCGGTTATTGTGGTAAATCGAACTGACTTGCTGCATTGGCATGCCAGTTTTGTCTGCTATGAATTGCACATCTTGTCGCCCTGTATCCCATTTACTAGCTAGAATCTCGGCATTCGTAGCAGGATCTTTGTTGCTCTGACGTTCTTCTGTTTTGCGTTTCTTCTTGCCCTTGCCCTTCCGTGGTCGTAGGGCAGCTTCACTCTCCGAGAAAGCTTCTATACCACGATGACGGGTACCGCTCTCTTCTAGGAAGGATTGTGTCATGAGTTCATCAATAGCAAGGCCCGCGTCTCCTTTGCATTTCTTCAAGGTCCACTTGATATCGAACGCTTTCAAGGCCGGAAACATGCCCACCAGAACCTTTTCTTTGTCGTCCGAATCTAGGTCGTCGAGTGGGCTTGGATACGAGTGATCGGGGCTCTCCTCCCTGCTGCCTTCTGAAAAGTCTAGTCCTTCAAGGTCCAAGGAGGACAGATCCTGGTTCAAAGATGTGTCGTCTGTCTGACTCCTCCATCCTCGTGCCCCGCTTCTGGCGCTCACGCTCTCATTGTCCCCTCTCGCACTATCTTGGTCATCGATGAGGGCATCGAGTCCGCTTGCGCCGCTTGGATCAAATCCAGTAGCCTCATCAGTGCTGACTGTCGACTTAAGAATCTCGAGTGTTTGCCGTGCTTCCTCAAGCTGCAACGGATCCGAGAGATTGAAATCCGAAAGTATCGCCAGAACTGTGGACGCGTCGAGAATTTTGGAATATTCTTCCTAGAACAAGAGATACGCGGTCAGATAACTCCTCAAGCTTGTGTGATGAGAGAATCCAATACATACAAGCAATTGGGCTTGAAGCCCCGCGCTGTTCATGTCGCTGGGCAATGTGAGCGACGGAGGAACAGCTTTTATGAAAGATCTTTATAGGGTCTGATCCAGTACTGAATGCGTGATGTATGCGAAGTTCTAGTAGTTTTGCAAGACATGGTGGGTCGGAGGTAGTGCAAAGAAAGTTCGCACAGATTTTGATTTAGACTTGCCTATCTATCTACTTTATCGTGAAGTCACCAAACCCTGGCCTAGCCTGGCCTGGCGCGCTCAGCCGAAACGCTAGAAGTAGCCTCATCGTCTCTAAAGTCTGCCCAGGTGGTTACTCAGGGGCCAGTAGTCGTCATACATTTATTTGTAACGGCTGTATCTGTGTCTATGTTTGCTATTACGATAGTCTTCGAGGCATAATTGATCACAGTGGAGAGTATTTCTTGTTCGAAACCAGCAAATCGCAAACATCACAAGGGAACAGTGTATTGTGGGGGAATGGATTCATCTATCTAATAGACTGCAAAAACTGGACCCGACCTTTCATGTGATATCCTCCACGTAATGCGCCCAAACGACCTTCCATGCATGCAATCTGAGTCGATAGAGCCACTCGAGAATTTCGGTGGCAGAAAAAAAGAAATTTGACGGGGAGCTCGTGAATACATAAAATGCAAGGAAAGCACCGATCATCTTCTCGAAATAGCCGCGTGGGACTGGAACCTCCGCTCAATGACGCCTATGCTAGACTCATTTGATTTACGTTCAATATTGACACCTTATGATAAGTGGAAAGCACCCTGTCCTTCCTTGATCGCAGTACTCATACGACGTCTCATAACGTCCAGTGAGGTGTAGTCGGGTAATTTGAGATAGTTAACACATGTCATGACGCTGGGGAGGTAATCATCAGACGTGTATGGCGGCTCACTTGGCTTGCAAACCACTGTGAACATCGGAGTCAAGGACTTGAAGCCTATGTAGAGTATTAGCTCAGGACCGTGTAATCTCAAAGACAGATGCTTACCTCCGATAGGAAGCTTGGGACTGCCTGTAGTGAATTGCAAGAAGTCTCGGCGCTCAGGCAGCGACAGCTCAGACATGGTTTGCAACAAGTTTTTGACACTTTTACTGTCCATGTTGAACCCATGGTCAGCCTTGATAGAGTCCATAAGAGCTATTAATTGATTAGCCAAGTGTTGCATGATGATGAATAGGGAAAGGGCAACTTACTCTCAAGAGACCAGTCCTCCTCGATTCTTCCAAACAGCATGACCAACTCATCCGGCGTGAAAGCACTCAAGGCAGAATAAGGGAAGACTTGTGTAAACCCAGCCCGGAATGCATCAACTTGCTTCTGGACTCCTACACCTAGTGTGTAGTCGATAACTCTCTCTAGGTAAAGCTCCACGTTGTCAATGGTAACAGCGATTTGAGAACCGTTGGCGAGGAGCTCGATGGAAGAATACCCAGGAAGCGTGAAGTCCAGGCCCAGATCGTCAATGTGAACACCATTTATCTCAAGAGCTTCTGCATGAGCAACCTTCTGAGCAGGAGTGAGACTTGGATTCTCGTCGATTGACTTCTTGCCAGTGGCGAACTTCTTTATCAGCTTCAGCGACTTTGCTAATTGAGGATCGACTGTCTTGACTGCTCCTAGGGACGGAGTAACAGTCTTGGAGCCGTCGCCGATTCGGAAGAAGGTTGGGTTGAAGGAGACATCAATAATTCTAGAATCAATCATTGACCTAGCGACGAACTTCCCAAGCATCTTGAACAGATGAAGAATACGCTTTCCATTTTCGTTAGAGGCTTGTTCCTCACTCATTGGTGCTGGGAAAAGACCGCGAAATCCAAAAGCATATTCGTCGGCATCGTTAGCATCCGTCTCTCGCCAAAGCTTGAGCTTCTTCTTCGAGAACTCCTTGGAAACTGTTGAGTAGAATTCGAGTGTAGGACCAAGGCCAGTTCCGACTTCCTCAAAGTATTCAACTTCCAGGATGCTTTGGGAAGCCCCGTAAAGTTCCATGACTTTCAACGCCGATTCGAGAGTCTTCGAGCGTGAGATGCGGACCTTCTGTCTCTGAAGCCTACCTAAGAAAGGTCTCTCGTCACGATGTCGATCTCGGCGAGACTCTTCAGCAGACTGAGCATTTTGCCATCTGGTCATGGAGCGGGCATAGCCAAAAGAGGTGGACTGCAAGAAGAGGTGTCGGGTCTCGAATGGGAAGAGGAACGGATACAGACGAGCCAGATCTTCACTCCAACTGGGCAGGCAGTTGCTTGCCACGATGAGGGGTTCCTCAAGCTGTCGGTTGAGCTTCGCCGTGAGCTTGGTATTGACGAACTGCGAGAGCGATTCCACATTGAGCTTGAGAGCGTCTTTGTTTTCTGCTAGAACGTCGTCCAAGTTTGCATTCAGTGCGTGCAGAATGTTAAGCAGACGAAGAATGGATGATGTGGCAGGATGCTTGTCCAACGAAGCTGGAATTCCAGATGCTGTAGTCTCGGTGCTCACCTCAATAGCTTGAGTAAGAGAGCTTGGCTCAGGGGGAGGAGGACCTGGGACTCGCTTAAATCTGATTGGGTGAATGGCCGACCACACACTTCGATTAGTGTGTTCATCTACAGTCGTTGATGTGCTGTGCACGGCGCGGTAAATTGTAGTCTCATTACCAATCACTTTTTCGTCGAGGCTGAATTCGATGTGCCAATCTTGGGGAACGGCTTGGATAGCAGCAGCATATGACATTGGTCGTGATGCAGATGGCGTAGACATAGCTGATTGTCCGGCTGCGGCTTGGGCACTTGCAAGTCTGGGGTTGGATCCAGGTGCTTGTGACGGAGTGGACACTCTTTGGCCGTCTTGGGTGCGTGCCGTTACTTTGCCGCCTGCTGCAACTTCTAGATTCACAGCTGTAGGATCTGGAGGTGACCCTTCGTCCATTTCATCTTCTAGATCGCCCACGATAGCGTCCAATGCAGCACTGTCCTCCATATCTTCATCGTCTGTAAGCTGTCGCTCATCCGCGCACTCCAAAGCACTAGCCAGACTGTCTTCCTCTTGGGCAGGCGGAGCCGGTGCTGGGGGGTCTGTTTGTGCATGACGTCTACTAGAGCGCCGAGAACTTGATTTGTCTTGTGGAGTAATGGAGGCAGACTGACCACCCGACGCAGGAGTCGCAGCTGGAGCTGTCTTGGATTTTGCCTTTCGAGAACTTCGAGTGGCCGACGGAGTTGGGGCCGCAGGAGTGGCAGCGGTAGCCGAAGCCAAACCACGTTCTAAGAGACGAGCTTGAGCATTAGAAGATCCGGAAAATGGGTTGGGCATACCGGCTGCTGCAAGTGCGGCCAAAGCACTAGAGAGACCTTCTCTCCTTGAGCCTCGAGGGCGTTCGGAGAGACTAATTCTGGGGCGTAAATAGTCATCGAGAGCTTTGAAAGTTGCAATAGCATGGATGGAGACCATAATATTGCGATATGGTTTGGGGATCTCAGAATCATCATCAGCCACTAACTTCAATCGGATTTGCTTCGCAAGCATTGACGCAGCACTGCTTCTGTTTCCATCGAAAGTATTTTGGTGGACGGTGATAACCTCGAAGTGTTCGGATCGACTCAAGAGATCTTGCAATTTGTGGATGAGGATGCTAAATGGAGTTGCTGGAGACTCTGCAGACGCAGTCTTGGGTTTGTGAGCAACGGTACGGCCCATAAAAACCTCGAGGAATGCAGAACGGGCATCGTTGCTCAATCGTTCGTCTGGATTGTTGAAGATCGCAAGGAGAACCCGAACGACCTCGGAATTGAGCAGCTCAAAGCTAGTCACACTCTCTAAGACATCTCCATCGAAGTAAGAAGCAAGAGTCGAGAAGAGATCAATGCCATTGCCTGTAGCTTGTCCCAAATAATGTGCCTCAATCTCGGAGGCGAGGGTTTGCAGACTCGTCAAGATCTTGGTGGCTTTCTTCTTCATGTTCTTACTATTCTTTTCCGTCTCGTGAACATCCAAAAACTTCTTGGCACGCTGAGCAATGAGCTGTTGCATGCTGCTGTTATCGTGTTGTGCCCGGTTTTGTGCGCCGTCCAGAGACATGGTGGATCCTCGAGAGCTTGCTGGTGAAGGACTAATGTCATCTTGGACATCATCGTGTTCATTCTCATCCTCATTATCGTCATCTGAAGAGTCATCGTCATCATCGTCACCAGGGTCACCTCCGCGAGTAACCTTTTCAGAAAGCTTCTTCGTACCATTGGCTTCGGTAGAGTCTACAGCCTCGATCACAAGAGAGTCCTTTGATGTTGACAGAACTATATCAGCGTGCACAGCCAGTTTGGCAATTTCAGAAATTACGCCCTCGCGATAGAATTGATAGCGATAGATATCGTCGAGACGATCCAAGAGCAGCTCAGCAGCTTGAAGGGCATAGTTTACAAGACTCGGATGGTCTTGCTGAGAGAGGATCGCTGCCAAGAATGAAGCGTAAGGAACAGAACGCAATGCTTCCATCAGAATGTCTTTGTCGAGGTTTGAGAGCATCTTAAGCTGGGCTGTCAAGACCTTTTGGCGAACGCTCAGATTGACAGTACTTGAGAATGCATCGGTGAGTGTTGGAAAGAGGATAATTGTGAATCGCTTCACTTCGTCCTTGCATCCTTCAAGAAGCTCAAGTCGCTTTTCATTTGATGACTTCTTTCGAGCGCTCGATGGGGGAGCTGTCTGTGGGGCAGATGCAGGATTGTGGTCTATAATCTCATCAAAGGTGACCTCGGATTCTCTGGGCAAACCAGGGAGGAGTTCACAGATAACGTTCAGGGTTTCGATGACTTGCTCGCGAGGTCTATGAATCAATGCTTGCATGATAACAACACTGTCCAATTTCGATGCGATGTCCTCGTGGGGTCCAGGTGGCGAAACACCAGTTAGGATCTGATAGAGGGTTTCGACGACATTCATTCGGAAAAGCTCCGCGGATAGGTTTGCACTAGCCTTGGCCGTGAATGCTAGAACCCGTAGGAACTGGGTGTGGATATTTGGCCCAATGAGATTCGTGGTACCAGGCAGTAACAAACGAAGGATGGCTCGTAAGAGGTCTGTACTGACAAGTTCTTCAAGTTTAGAAGGGTGATATCGGAAGCTTTCCACAATGCGGGAGACACAAAGAGAACCCTGCTCAACAACTTTTTGGTCGCTGGAGCTGAGAACATTCAAAAGAATACCCATGACGTCTCTAACAACTGGGAAAGAGTCTTCGGGAATGTTTCGGCAGCAGTTAGCAGCAGTAGTGACAGCAGTTCTTTGCGTGCTAGTAGCGAAGAAGTCGAGATATGTTAGGCAAGCAGTGAGACCACCTTCGCGAACGATAGATGCTGGATATTCAACAGATATCTTCTCCAAGGTCTATGATTTGTCAGTTTGATGTTTTGATATGGGTAAAGGAGGACTCACACTAAGTGCTTGCTCGGCCAAATCGATGAAATGGATCTCGAGTAGCTTTTGGCAAAGTATAGGAACAGCACCACCGTAGACGACATTGGCGGTGCTTGCAGGTAGTGCCTCCATGAGATTGGCAAGGCATCGACAGGCAAGTAGCATCATCTCGGGATTCTCCTCCCCAAAGTCTGATGGCTGCATCAACGCGACCAGCTCCTTTACAAAGGCATCCGGCGAGAAATGACCAGACAAGTTATCTTCAGTGGATACAAGCAAGATCTCACATAGTTCTTGCAGGGCGATCAATTGCACTGAAGGGTCGTCCTTCTGCTTCAGGTTGACCAGGATCTCGCGCAATCTCGAAGAAGTCCCTTGTAGCATACCACTCAAGGCTCGCAATGTACCCGACAAACCTTGAGGAGGTCCCCCAGGTCCACCAAAGCCTCCAAAGGGGTCTTGATCGTCGTCATCGTCTCTGCCCTCGTAGTTGCGAGCTATCCTGTCTTCTGCGGCATCATCGCTACCATCGTCGTCGTCGTCGACAGGTGGGGGCTTGTCGTCTAAGCTGTTGTCTATCGTATTGTCCCCGTCTTTATTTCCAGTGGTTGCTTTCTTTGCGCGACGACTTGAGCTAGGAGTGAAGACGGAGGGGTCTGCATCATTCATTGTCAGGTCCGCAGGAGGATCTCTTTGAGCAGCCTTCGACTCACCTTGGCCACCCTTCTTGTTTCTTGACGACTTGCGTTTCGACGAAGCAGTTGTACTTGGAGGTTCGTTGGAAGGACCAGCAGAATCACTAAGAGATAGTCAATACCAGTAGACATATGACAAAAGGCAACATACCCAGGACTCGACATAACCGCGGGAGTCTTTCCTTTTCTTCTTCTGGTTGGGGGTAATGCTGCCGGGACAGATGGTCCTGCAGGCGGAACCTCCGGTTCTGCTACCTTCTGCCGCTTCGGACGTCTCGAAGATGAGGCCTTCGTTGGCTCGGGCTCAGGAGCTGGACTGGAGTCTCGCGCAGGTGCTTTACGCTTCCTTGATCCTACCGGAGGTCGATTCGAGGTGGCAGGTGCAGGCGCAGATGTAGGCGCAGAGATAGAGGAAGCTGCAGCAGAAGTAGACGTCTCTGAAGAGCTGGCTGCTTGTCTCGCCGCGGCCCTTGTGATTCTGTTGGATGGAGGCATGAGTACTTGCGCGTGAAGAAGATGCTGTACAAAAGTTGAAGAAGATCGAAGATGGGAAGTAAAGTTGGATGGGGTAAGGGATCATAGGCAGAAGGAAGGAGTGAATGTGATGTAGTGCCCTAACCTATTTGCAATCGGAGCGCTTCTTCTTTCGTTGTCGAAACTTGAAGTAGAGTTCATTCGTTGATCCATCGGCTCACGCCATTTGTTGGCAGAGTACTGTCGCAGTAATTGTTGGAGGGAGGATGGGTGAAGTTGTGCGGGTGTGGACGATGAATCGTTCTGTTCGCTCGCAGGTCGAAAATGATAGAGTACGGAGATGCCTCGCTTCCGCAACGGCGCTTGATACAAGGATCATCTAGCCTGGTCTGGCCTCCTCCCTTCTTCAATCCTGACCCAAGAAAAACAAAGCAACAAAGAGTGCGGACGAGGCTGATCAGAGGAATTAGTCACTTCTTTGGAGGAAATTCTCAAGTTTGGGACGACCTCAAGCAAGTCACTGCATTCTCAATCTCGAAGAATGATCATATCACACGTATCTGTTCTTCGTGTCTTACATTTGGGTATGACGTGGTTTTCACAACTTTTTTTTTCCAGGCTACGTTTATGGCCTGTCTCACATTGGATCATTATTCAAAAACTTTAATGGTTTCTACGTTTTAGAAGTTTGTGTGTAGTTAAGATGGTGCTCCAAGTAAGGGTTTCTGCTCGGGCTTCTGCTACCACAGATCTATTGTTACGCAACTTGATGAAATCATCAGGTACCCTTTTCTACCAAAGTATTCAGTCTGCGGCGCATACATTTCACAAGATCTACACTGTTTTATTAAGGCGCATATTGAAGATCCTGATTACTGCATAGTTGTGATAAACTCGCGATATTCCAAGCATATGGGGTAACGGCTGCTTATCTCATATATGCTCTACCGAGTATTCTTTTATCATTACTCCAGTATGACCTCAACGGTGCATACATGTGAATGCAAGGTGGTTGCATTCTTTCTTGTCCTCCCATCTAGATACTCCAATATTGTGACGAATGTTGAGGCATTATCCTTCTGTTTGATTCTCAGTGAGCTTTCTGTGGCAAATAGAACAGCTAGCTTCATATATGGAAAATCTCTATCTCTAAGCTTAGGAGTACTTTATATCTATCTTAAAATACTTATATTGCTACGCATCACTACGAGTATTCTAACTTGGTAGTCCAGACTGAAAATGTCTAGCGTAGCCCAAGATCTACACTAACATGCGATCAAGATAGCTTCTTACAAACCCTCTTTAGTTTCATGAGAGCAACAAATGTGCTAACTAAAAGTTCGATTCCTTTCTGGGCGCTTTGAGGCTGGGACTAAAATGATCAATCGAGGGAAGCGTTTCACGACTTGGACCCTCTATGAATTAAAATATTGTAACAATTTCCACTCCATGCCACAAACTTCTGACACTATAGATAAGACAATAGTCCATACTTTTAGTGGTTTCAATACTTTTATCTGTACTTGGTCCCTTCGCTAGAACCCATGGCCTAGTGCTAGCCAGCTTATGCCCTATCCGCAGGCAATTATTCCCCCTCATCGCATCACATCATTCTGGCCAATTCAATGGATGAAATCTAAGAATCAAATGATAGTTGTAGAAGGTAAATAGCACTCAAACTTCGGATCACGGATCGATAATACATGTAAAGAATATATCGCTCGTGCATGTGCAAACACTCCCATACCTAAACTCACGATGCTGTAGTGGGGCTGAGTGAGGGGTCATATCAACCTATCAAGGGTCAAAAGACGCTAGCCATCAATGGCGCAATCTCGCGGAAAGCACAGGGAACTTTTGTGAGATTTTCGGTTGAGAGTTGGTGATCATACTAAGGTAATCTTAATATCGCAAAAGAGTCGAGAGTCTTGTTCAGATCTGATAAATATCTCTAAGCAGCAAATAGCTTTGGGATTATTACTAATTTGCTGTAATATTCTCTCTCGATTGTGAGCTCGTCGAAACCCCCGACGAATCCAGACGAACTATAGACTCGAAAATATAACATTTTTCAACTCTTATATTTCTGCCTTCAGGCGCGTGCTGGTTGTTCTCTTGTGAAGGAAAATCGTCCACCAACCAGGTCACTAAGATTAAAAAAGTACTTGTATTCAAGATGGAAGATACACTCCAATGCGGATATTCAATGAAACTCATAGTCAGAAGCGCTAAATTCCTCAAGCCTGAACATAGTGTTAGGTCTCAGAGCCAAGATAAACATCTCGGAGCATATTTTTCGAATATCATACAAAATGATATCGTTATATCGAGATTTGCTGGAAAAGTGAAGAAAAAATTGATTCTGTGCAAGTTGGGTCGAATATATCTTCGCTTCACATCACGACAGTATGTCTTTTCTGTTTGCTGTGGTAGCTTCGAGACTTTCATGATACTTCAAAATGTCTGGAATGTTGACTATTAACGCGGATTGTCCAGAATGTCGTCTACCTAACATATTCCAAGCATTCACCTTTCCGATACTTCACTTTTCTCAGCCGCATCGATATCTGAAGCAAGCCAAATTCAGGCACCAAAGCGGCCCGTGCACTCGGCGATTGTTATGACGACGTTCACTCGCATGTGGCTGACTAGTAAGTGAGCTGGTGACCTTGACTTGAATCAACAGTGACGCTTCACACCTTCTTGCACACGAGCGACTATTTTCAGTCGCAGAATTTAATACCCTTCTTCAAATCGAACAACAAGTTTCCTTCCTGTTAGACGACACAACTGCGGCGCTGAGCGACGCAAATTCGAGATGAGACTGAGGCATTTCGCCTGCCTTGCGGGGCTGCTCAGTCTAGCATCGGGTGAGCTCTATACACCAAAGCACGAGGCAGGAAGATGTGCCATACGGGGAAGCTGTGGCGGAAGTGGATTTTTCGCTCCTCCTCTACCGTGTCCTGATAACGGACTTGCAAAGGACCCCGAAGCCGATGTGAGGAAGCAACTGGTGGACCTCTGCGGGCCAAAGTGGAACTCTGGCTCAGTATGCTGCGAAGGATCACAAGTATGCACTCATGTCCTATATATCAACCCAGCTGCTGACTTGAGAATAGCTCGATGTCCTGTCGTCCAACCTCCAGAAAGCCCAGCAGTTCATTTCTGCTTGCCCGGCCTGCAAAGAGAACTTTTACAATCTATTCTGCACCTTTACTTGTTCGCCAGACCAATCTCTCTTCATAAATGTAACCCAGGTCGAGGAGAAAAGTGGGAAGTTGGCTGTGGCAGAGCTGGACCAACTTGTCTCGGATGACTACTGTTCTGGATTCTACGATAGCTGTAAAGATGTGAAGTTTGGTCCTACCAATACGAATGCGATGAGCTTTATTGGAGGCGGCGCAGAGGACTATACTGCCTTTCTGGCTTTCCTTGGGAAGAAGAGTGCTTTTGGCTCGCCGTTCCAAATCAACTTCCCTAGACCAAGCGACTACCCAGAAAGCGGGATGGGACCATTAGGTATGGGAGCCAAGAAGTGCAACGATGAGGACGAAAGCTTCCGCTGTGCTTGTATCGATTGCCCTGCTGTGTGTCCAAAACTCCCAGAGGTTGCCGAGTCCGGTTCTTGCCATGTCGGAGTCCTCCCTTGCCTGTCATTCGCTGCGATTTTGACATACGGTGTTATCCTTGGATTGCTGGTTACCGCTATTGTTGGCCATGTGGCTTATGCGAAGCATGCTCGCGCAAAGAGTGAACGGCTGCGACTTCTTCAGGATACGAATCCAAGTGACGATGAAGACGAAGGAGATATGGTTCACAATGGAGCCATGTATGATCGCCCACAGAGGAATTACTGGATCAACACCGTCTGTGACGGTGCTTTCAGCAGGCTTGGACACGTATCGGCAAGGTTTCCAGGTATAACAATTGGCGTTAGCGTCCTCATTGTTGGATTACTTAGTCTAGGGTGGATCAATTTCGCCATCGAGACGGATCCTGCCAGGCTGTGGGTTAGCCCAACTTCAGATGCTGCTCAGGAAAAGGCCTTCTTTGATGAAAGCTTCGGACCATTCTACCGTGCTGAGCAAGTATTTTTGGTCAATGAGACTGTTACGAATGGCACAAGTCCAGTGCTCAGCTACGAAACTCTTAAGTGGTGGATCGAAGTTGAAGATCGCATCAGTGGTCTGACGGGAAATAAAACTAGAGCAATACTCGACGATGTCTGCTTCAAACCAACCGGCGAAGCTTGCGTTGTTCAGTCAGTTGCTGCATATTTTGGAAACGACATTGAATCTGTCACTGAAGCCAACTGGGTGAACAGGCTTCGTGGGTGCGTCAAGACTCCTGTTGACTGTCTTCCTGACTTCCAACTTCCCATTGAGCGAGCCATGGTCCTCGGAGGAGCCAACGGCTCTAGTGATCCCGCTGATTCATCTGCTATGATTGTCACTTGGGTGGTCAACAACTATGCCGATGAAGGTTCGCCCGAGCTTCGTAGAGCTATGGACTGGGAGGAATCCATGAAGTCAGAACTGCTACGCGTACAACAGGAAGCCATCGACCGTGGACTGAGACTGTCGTTCTCTACGGAGATCAGTTTGGAACAAGAACTTAACAAGTCAACCAATACTGATGCGAAGATTGTTATTATCAGCTACATCATCATGTTCTTCTATGCTTCACTCGCTCTGGGATCCACGACACTGTCATTGAAATCCATGCTGCGCAACCCAGCAGTCTCACTCGTCGAATCCAAGTTCACCCTAGGTGTAGTAGGCATCTTGATAGTTTTGATGTCAATCTCAGCATCGATTGGATTATTCTCAGCCGCTGGAGTCAAGGTCACTCTCATTATCGCAGAAGTTATCCCTTTCATCGTATTAGCTGTTGGTGTGGACAACATTTTCCTGATTGTCCACGAGTTCGAGAGAGTGAACATCAGCCATCCAGATGATGTGGTTGAATATAGAATCGCCAAGGCTTTGGGACGAATGGGGCCATCTATCCTTTTGTCTGCGATTACCGAGACAATCGCTTTCTCTCTAGGAGCCTTTGTTGGCATGCCAGCTGTGCGAAACTTCGCAATCTACGCCGCCGGTGCAGTGTTTATCAACGCACTGCTACAGGTAACCATGTTTGTTTCGGTGCTGACGCTAAATCAACAGCGAGTCGAAGACCATCGAGCTGACTGCTTCCCTTGCATCAAGATCAAGGGCGCTGGAATACAGCTTGGCGGTTCGAATGGAAATAGCTACCCAAGAGCTTACGAAGGCCAGGACGAAGGAACTCTACAGGCGTTTATCCGCAAGCACTATGCTCCCACCCTACTTGGGAAGAAGATGAAAGTGGCTATCGTAGTCGTCTTTCTAAGCCTCTTCACAGCAGGAATTGCCTTGATGCCCGAGGTCTCTCTTGGCTTGGACCAACGTGTAGCCATTCCCGACGACTCGTACCTGATCCCATACTTCAATGATCTTTATGATTATTTCGAGTCAGGTCCTCCAGTTTACTTCGTCACTCGCGAATTGAACGTTACGCAAAGAGTACACCAGCAGGAACTCTGCGCTCGATTCACAACTTGTGAGCAAGAATCACTGACGAACATCCTCGAGTCGGAGCGAAAGAGACCAGATGTCTCATTTATTGCCGCATCTACTGCGAGCTGGATCGATGATTATTTCCGTTGGCTTGATCCTGCATCTGAATCTTGCTGCCTTGATGGACGAAAGACATGCTTCGCAGATCGTGATCCGGCGTGGAATATCACTCTGTCTGGCATGCCTGAAGGCGATGAATTCATCCACTATATCCAGAAGTGGCTCAACTCTCCAACAGACGCAGACTGCGCGCTCGGAGGCCAGGCTTCCTACAGTACCGCTCTCGTTGTTGACGCAGAGCGAGACACAATACCAGCCAGCCATTTCCGCACCAGCCATACACCCCTCCGAAGCCAGGAGGACTTTATCGCTGCGTATGCTTCGGCGCGCAGAATATCGAATAGCATCAAGGAAAGCACTGGTGTCGAAGTGTTCCCCTACAGCGTGTTCTACATCTTCTTTGATCAATACGCTTCTATCGTTCGACTTACAGCTACTATCCTGGGGTCAGCCGTAGCTATGATCCTTGTGATCTCGTCTATTCTCCTCGGGTCTGTCAGGACTGGCGCTGTTGTCACCGCAACAGTGATCATGATTGTCGTCGACATCATCGGTACAATGGCTGTTTTCAACGTGTCATTGAACGCCGTCAGTCTTGTCAACCTTGTGATTTGCGTCGGTATCGGTGTCGAATTCTGCGCCCACATTGCACGAGCATTCATGTTCCCATCTCGCGCCGTCATGGAACGAGCAAAGAATAAGTTCCGTGGCCGTGATGCCCGAGCATGGACCGCACTTGTCAACGTTGGTGGCTCTGTCTTTTCCGGGATTACAATAACTAAGCTGCTCGGTGTTTTTGTCCTTGCATTCACAAGAAGCAAGATTTTCGAGATATATTACTTCAGGATCTGGTTGGCGCTGGTCGTCTTTGCCGCTTCACATGCGTTAATTTTCTTGCCCGTGGCACTCAGTCTCGTGGGTGGAGATGGATACATTGATCCAGAGAGTGATGGTGGTTTGGAGGAAGATTTGGCAAGTAGACGATATAGGGCTATGTTACCAGAAGAGGATGAGGATACGGATGATGAATATTGAGGGTGGATTCCCAACAAATTTGGTACATAAATATCTCTTCAGTAATATCACAGCATAGCGCCAATGTATTTTATTGTCTTTCATCAACAGTCATGATCTCACGCCAGGCAGTGTGAAGTGCACATCCATAACAAAGTAACCCTCAATAAATGGAGGGAATGGTGAGACGTTTGAGTTCACGGAAAGAGTCCGAAGTTTAGTTTTGTAGTTTTCATTAGCTTATACACGAGCTAATCATACAGACATTATCCTGAGCGACCCCTCGAATCCAACCTCAATCGGCCAGATTCGTTACGCCGTCCCAATAATGTAGGTCTCCTCGTTGCGCCATTCAAATGCAGATTCAAGGCCCGCCGATGCAAGTAATTAAAGAAAGTAACGCTCTGCTCTTCAGAAGAGAAATGAAAGTCTTCCGAAGAGTCTGAGACTCAATACAAATACAAAATGTCCACAGAAAAGCACCAGAGAGGCGATTATCTTCAAGGCGAGCCTGAGTAAAAGAACCGAAACTCCCAAAGCCCCGATGGCTGGTACTGTATACTTTCGTGGTCAATGACTGCCTCCAATCACCATTCTTCGGTTCTTCTTGATGAGAGCACTCAATTTCTTCTCCAGAATATCAGCATCCTTCCTAGCATGTTGCATAGCAGTCTCCGATTCGGGCAAGCTGAGCAGGGAAACAGTGTTGGGTTGGTTGCGAGTCATGTCTCCGCTGATGGCCAAGTGCGCCGTCATGTTTTCGATACCCGTAGCAATCATACCCTCGCGATTGGTCGATCCACCGTAGCCACCTTCGTTGTTCTCGAGATGTGGATTTGTAGGATCCGTGCCCCAAGAAGCCCATGCGGCAGAAGCACCAGAGCGCATGACCTCGGGATCAAGTGTATTACTGTTCAACGCCTGCTCCAATTGCATATTGGTGGACAACGAGGGTAAGACGAACTGGTTGATATAGCCGAGTGCCTCATCGCGGTTGATCTTGGCAACTGGATCCATTGGTGCAGTACCAGCGTTCGACGTGGGAAAGTATGATGGTGGACCATTGGGCACAGCTCGACCCTCAATCAACGCAAACCCACTCCCAGTAGTGTGTCGAGAGGGAACGAAGTGAGTAGCACTTGACTGTTCTGCTAGTGAACGTTGCAAGGCAAGGTAAGTTCGCTCCTCTTCCTCTGTCAAATTGCGCACACATTCACCATTGGGTGTCAACATCATTCTAACTAGTCCATTCGTAGTCTTGTGAACTGAGCGACCAGCGAGCAAGGTAGTGCGATCATCAGCAGTAATTGTGAGCTTCTGGTTGAAGCTGAGATCGGTAATGGGATCCGGGTGTCGGAACGCCAAGGGAGGATGCTTGAAGAAGGCCAGGTCGTTGGCATCCTTGATGGCACCTTCACTCACGAGGTCCTTGAGAATCGAGGCCGGTGTAGCCATGGGCTTATTCATCGTTTCCTCCTCAACCTCAGAAGCAGCTGGAAAGGGTTCTGGTGATGGCTGTCGTTGCAATTTGGCCTTGCCCTTGAGCTTCGTATCTTGTACCTTTGGTGCGCTGCGAATCGGCAACTCAGGTTCGACAGAGACAGTTTTATCTTCAGCTTTCGCCTGTTGTTGAATCATCTCCTCCTTCGCCTTTTGACTTTCGGCTGGCTCCGATGGACCTGGAGATGGGGGTCTACTGACAGCAGGTGTAGAACCTCCAGCGGCACTGTGTGTGGTGCGCTCCTTCTTGACCTTCTTCTTTCTACCCAAGATTGGCGCAATCTCTGGTTCACGGTCTGTCTTGGCAGTAGATGCCTCCAACTCAGCCTTCTCCTTCTCTCTTTGTACCTCCTTACGTTGCTTTCTCTGCATGCTCTTCGTTGTGGTGCGGACAGGAGCAGAGCCTATCAAATTCGAAGGTGGTGGTGAGCTAGCCCGGGACATGGAGGCGGACGTAATGGATGCGTTGTCAGACATCATTTCACTGGTGGGAGTTCCAGGGCGGTCCATTCTTGTTATTGATGCTAAGCTTGGTTGACGTGATGGAGGAAAAGCAGGCGGGAACATAGAAGTCACCGAGGAAGGTGTCGCAATTCCAGTTGGTGGTATCTCAGTCTTCGGCGTCGAAGTGAGGCGTAAAGTCGTAGGAGCTTTACGTGTCAACGGTGACTGGGCAGCAGTTGTGGTAGATGTGCTTGTCGGTAGAGGAGGAAAGGCGGAAGGTGGCACAGTAGACTTGCTGGGAGTAGCAGGGCCGGTAGGAATTTTGGCAGTAGATCTCGACGGGACAGAAATATTCAGGCCAGCAGCAGTGCGCTTCTCAACTGCTTTCGAAATTGACAGAGTGGGTTGGGAGCTGGCTGCGGAAGGATCTGACTTCTTGCCGACAGTAGTTGCGACGGTCGACTTAGCAGTTGCGGATTTTTTCGCAACCACCCCGGACGTGTTGGACGTGTTGGACGTGTTGGACGTGTTTGACTTGGACGTGTCAACCTTGTTCTTCCCACTACTTTCTAGCGCAGGAAAGTCTTCGGATTTCAGGCCTGGCTGCGACGATTGAGACGCAATGGTCTTTGAAAGTCCTGTGCTTGTGGCCAAAGACTTCACGTCCTGTTTGGCTTGCGAGATTGTTGTCTCTACGGGTGGAACTCGATTGCCTTGAGAGACTGTTGCGGATGGACCAGATATCACATTCGCCAATGGGGTCGCAGTTCCTGGAATGAAATTAGAGCTGCGTGCTGGCTGGAACGGTGCTGTAGTGGGGAGGATTCGAGAGGTTGGCTTTGCCGAATTCTCCTCTGACGTGACAAGGGAAGGGTGAGCGTGTGGCAGACTCAGACCAGGGGGGACAGATGGCGTCGACGAGCGTGATACTTTGTCGTAAAGATCTGGTATTGCTGATACAACAAAATCGTCTTGTGAGTTATCTGCAACAAGGGCGTCTACTGATGATGTCGCTTCGTCAAGCGATAGAAGTCCCTGGTCATCTGACAACAACAAACTCGTTAGCAAGCGACTCTCAACAGCTTGAGTCAAATCAAAAGACAAAACGAGATCTATGCTATGTTCGCTTCTTGCAAGCCTCCAAACTCGGGGACAAAATCACGTCACGGGTCCATCATCGTCTTCGAAGCAAAAGTAGACACTATTGAGGGCACAAGATGTGTGAGAATGCTATATTTGACCTGCCAATCCATTGGCATGGGGTCGGGGACTTTAACGTACATGGGATCTGACCGACGAAGACGATGATGGAGCTCCCGACGCAATCTTTGTGACAAGTCTGCTATAGCCAACGCATTCAATGGCCTCGAAAGCAACGCAATTGAAAAGAAACTGCAAACTCATGAGAATCCCCCATTTCCCAAAGAGCAATTGACGCCAGAGCATCCGAAGCTTCCACCTTGGAGCTCGTCCATGCTCGCTAAAACAAATATGCTGGCCCAGCAAATGTAATGCCCGTCATGGGTCTTTGCCAACGCCACAATGGATAAAGCCCAATATCTACAAAATTCCATCACAAATAAACGCCTGCCATAACCGCCCTATCTACCACCCGCGATGCTGCATTCCCGCGCCGTACATCATGCTCGGATTGTACCCACCTTGAGCCTGACCGCCAAACAGTCCCTGTCCGACTCCGGCATTGCTCTGTTGCTGGTGCTGCTGCATTCTCGCCTGCAAGATACTCGGGTCCGCAAGATCGACTAAGCCACCTCCCCCAGAGGAGGAAGTGTTAGCATGTCTGTGCTTCTTTCCCTTCTTCTTCTGCTTTTGACCGAAGTCGTGGAAGGCTCCAGTCTGAGGACCATAGAGCGATGCCAGGAGGCCTGAAGCAGGAGCTGGAGTGGAGGAGGCAGATGGGTACTGCTGAAGAAAAGAAGGAAACATGTACTCACGCTTGCCTGTTTCGTGCGATTGTCCCCCCGCTGCTCCACGACTTCGGAGCATGTCCCGAAGCATATCACTATTATTATCCTTCCCGAGGCCGAAAGTCGAATTGCCGTTCATTGAGCCTCCAAAGCCTTGGCCGAACATGCCACCAATGGGAGGTGTTCCCGAAGATTTCAATCCTGGTGGTGGACCAGGCATTGAAGAGCCGTAAAATTGACTAGCTGCCGATGGCATCATGGATGATTGCTGCGCCATCAACTTAGGATTCGCGGATGGCTTGACAGAGGATGATGAGGATGAGCCATCGTTGGCAAAGCTGTATCGAGAAGACTGTCTGTTGTGACCCTGTTGCTGAAATAAGGCTGATCCTTGAGTAAGTTGGTTTCTCATGCCAGGTGGATATTGCTCTACGAAGCTCGGAGATTGAGATTGCCTAGCAGCCTCGAGACGTATTTGTTCAATTTGCTGAGGAGTCAAAGTTCGACCATTAATTGTATTCAAGTTGCCCAAATTCTGAGAGAAGTTTTGTTGAGAAAGACTGGGGCCGAATGGTCCGCCGTTGCTTGCTCTCTGGATTGGAAGTTGTGTACTTGGTCGTCGACTGAATCCCATAGGCAGACTACTATCCCTAATGTCGTGTCTGTCTTCGGGTTCGCCACCAAGCTGCAGACTTCCACTCTCGGGAGCTTCTTCTTCCAGCGGTTCAGCGACTGACTGTAAATCGGCCAGTGAATCTTGATCGACGTGCAAACGAGCCTCTTCCTGTTGTCCCTCCCGCATTGCCTTGCGCTTCTCGCCTCCCAATGCATCAAAGAGTGGAGGGAACGAGGACTCAGTAGTTTGGCTCGTCCTAGTGTAACACACATCAGGAGAGTTGATAGCTCTGAGCAGCTCGAGTAGAACTGGGTCTCTAGCTGGTCGAGGGGGTTCAGATGTTGAAGGTTCTTCTAACGGAGACGCTTCGCTCATAAGCTCTGCAGGTTGATCTTGAGGTTGCTCTGGAGGTGGTTCGGGAACTTCAGCGGTCGAAGGAATTGCTTGTGAGAAAGCTGGACTAGATGCGGCACCACTCGTGGCAACACTCCCTCTCCTGCTTCGTTGGGGGATGCCTCTATTCGCCCAGCTTGCAGATGATGGAAGTGCGGACGCATCACCACTATCAGAGCCGTCCTTGCTATTGTCTCTGACCATTGATTGTGTGGCAGCAGCAATAGGTTGTGCTTGTTGAATAGGGGCTTGAATTTGGGCGGTTTGCCGAGACGATGATGCTGCAGACGTAGAAGCTGTAACTGGAAGGGGTCGTTGTGTATTGACACTATTGAGAGACGACAGGTCCTGCCTCGAATAACTGTCATTGTTGTCGCCAGGTTCATGAAGGAACATGCAGTTCTTATTAGTGCAGGTTTCGTTCCGTAAGTATGCTGAACAGTACTTCGTGGTCCCAAGTTGCGCCCGCAGAACACGTTCGCCGTTTTGTGAACCGTTCACTGCAGCTATGCATCTCGCAGCGTCTTCGTTCCGAGCAAAGGTTACATATACCCCTAAGGATTGTCCGTTGGGGCCCGACTCATTGGTTTTCTTATTGCTGACCACAATTTTGACAATTTTGCCATATTGACCAAAATATCTGTCACCTCGTAAAGTCGACAGAATTTCTTGTTCGGGTATTCCAGGGCTCAGACCGACCACATAGACAAGGTTTTTCTGAAGAACTCGAAGCCCGGAGAGATGTTTACGATTCAAATTTTCCACCTCTCGCTTTTGTGCCTCCTTTTGTCGTTGTTCTTGGTTCTTCTTTGCCTTCTTTTGGGTCTCGGCTTTGAATCGTGCAATCCTGGCCAAGTTGATTAGTAAAAGAGTATATGGTGCAGATGGAGGTCTACAAACTCCTCTGGTGTCACAACTTTCCACTCTATTGTCTTATCATCGTAGGGTCTTCGGCATGCTGGGCATAATCCATTAAGATTTTGTCTGATGTTGTTGAAGCAGAACTGGCAAATCTGTGACAAATGTTTTTAGCAGACACTCGACAGTAGAGGAGCAAACCAGTAAAGGCATACCTGGTAGCCACAGGGGCATGGTCGAAAGTTCTTGTCTGAAAGATCGAACTCTTCTACACAGAGAGGACTGACGGAAGAGAATCAGCACAGGGCTTCAGACGCCACCAAGCTCAGAACAGCTGTATTTTGGGAGACACATACCAGGACTCCTCGTCGTCATCAATAAAGCTATCTTGAGGGGCCATAATGAAAAGATGTGTGATGCGCCGTGAGACGTTGTAAAGCAGGAGACGGGGAGAGTTCGATGGACGACGGCGCGTGAAGGACGATTTGTTGTCGCGTCGAAAAGATGATTTGTACGGGGCCTGATGTGCTCCAGACAAGTTATTCGTTGAGTTTCTTGTCAAAGAAGTCGACAGAAGAGGTGTGTCATGAATGGCGGATGAAAAGTATTATGGTGACAGGATGTTCAGATCGACTTCTGTCGAAGAAGGCAAGATGCGCTAGCGAACCTATTTCGGCTAGGCATAATTTCGAAATCCGCCAGCCAATCATCGTCGTGGAGTGTGTCGAGCATTCACTTCAAGGTTTGAAGACGGTTTGCCTCTCATTGCAATTGGGAAGACAACACTTGACCCTCAACCATGGCAATGAGGGCATCGAATCGTGGGGCGCTGGCTTCAGCTCTGCGATCTACCAGAACAGTTCTCTCCCGCCGCAACGATACGACTCTTCGATCCTTCACCTCTACCCAGCATGCCAGAATCGTAGTCTCTCCGGATACTCCAAACATGCGATTTGCCCAGCGAGAACCAGATGTACCCGGTGGTCTTCGTGTCCCTCCTATCAACCCAGCCGACAAGTACGCAGCCAAGGCAGATGATATGCACCGTTATGGGTCATGGCTTATGGGTTGTCTTCCAAAGTACATCCAGCAATTTTCCGTTTGGAAGGACGAACTGGTCATCTACATCCCACCTTCTGGTGTTATTCCAGTGTTTACGTTCCTGAAATGTGCGTACTAGAGAGCTATGTCCCCCGCTTAGCTGCTGGAGAGCTGACGATCGTCTAGACAACACCGCTGCTGAATTCACACAAGTTTCTGACATCACCGCGGTCGACTTCCCTACACGAGACCAGCGATTTGAGGTTGTTTACAACCTTCTCAGTGTGCGTCATAATTCCAGAATTCGAGTGAAGACATATGCGGACGAGGCATCTCCTGTTCCTAGCATTACAAGCCTTTACGATGGTGCCAACTGGTACGAGCGTGAAGTCTATGATCTGTTCGGTGTCTTTTTCATCGGACATCCAGACTTACGACGAATCATGACCGACTATGGCTTCGATGGACATCCTCTACGGAAGGACTTCCCTTTGACCGGATACACTGAAATTCGATATGACGAGGAGAAGAAGCGGATTGTTGTAGAACCACTTGAGTTGACACAAGCTTTCCGAAATTTCGAAGGAGGAAGTGCTGCATGGGAGGTATGTCTCTTTCAATAATTCAAGAATCTGTGAGTGCCTTGCTAATATTACACAGCAAGTTGGGCCTGGTGTCGATAGGAAGCCTGAGACATTTAGACTACCAGTCGCGAAGCCCGAGGAGAAAAAAGAGGAACCAAAGAAATAGACGCACATGTCCCCTTGTACATAAACGTTGTCACAGTATTAAAGATATCATCGATCCGACCTTTGTCAAATCACCGCTGTGGTCCGCAATGATATGAGGATCACACCACATAGCTGCTTGGCGCAAGCTGAGCCATGTCGCCAAGTTGTACTCGGTGCCTTTCATGCTTCCGTATATTTTCGTCTTGATTTTCAAGATCATTGTTGAGTGGGCTTTGGTTAGGTCTGTCGTTGAGTTTCAATCCGGTACGGTGCCAATGCCCATGTGTTGTGATAGATTTCTATTCATTTCGAGAGCTCTATGCTCCTTACCCAGACATGAATATGGCCGCTGGGTAACACAAGTGGATCATAAATATGACAAGGTCAATGTCCAGATCCTGTTTCTAGCTTACGCTCCAGTAGCTCTGTTCTCGTCTAAGTCTGAAGCGGGTACTGAATATGTCCCCCAACTAGGTTCTGACTGATCGGAACAAAATGATTTCAGAATACACTTTAACTTTGCGTTCTCAACTGGTAGTCGCCATGGCGCCAAACTAAATACGTCGTTAGTATATCTAGGTAGCATTCTAAATTTACACTTAGACCGAGCATCGAGGTGCCTACATACGCTCTGTTGAATCTTTGTTCCCTTTTTTCTTCTTCCATTATCTTATGCAATTGACCAAATGAACACGATACAGCCATTTCTACGACAAACCAGCCGCAAACGAGACTGAGATGTCTATAGGTTCAGTACAAGTCAACCTAGCTCGTCTGAGCATCGAAAGTCGACACAGCGTCAACGACGACCGCTGAGAAGCAACAGAAGCAAAATTCTACGACATGCATGATATCCTGGATACCCAAGTCTTTAACCGGTCGTCGACAACGAGATACCGAGAGCTTTGGCTGCTTCATCCGAGCCTATCCTCAGCCTCAAAGATATTGCCAGAAAGACCAAGAAGAAGATCAACCATTCCCTACTTCATGAGAAGGGTCAACAACAGCGCCCATGACAGAGAAGTTGGGAAAGAGGAATAAACAAGGCACTATTCGAATCTAGGGAAGTACCAGCTTTGTATACCCTTCGGGTAGGTTTCCGAGTTTATTGAGAGCGTTGAATCAACTCGTTGCGGTACCCCTTTTTAGACGAACCTTACTCACATGGCCTTCCAGAAGACAGTTGGGCAGACAGCGGGTTTGACGAGAATCGTTGCTATAAAACACACGCTACAGTATGGTTCATATCTCCCCCTTATACACAAGAAAAGCAGGGTTGTTGACATGGTTTAATTGTCTCTCAGGCCCCGAGCTTCGACAACATCCTAAGAGGTGAAGAGAATTGGATATCTCGCAAAGAACATAGTATTGCAATCCAATCACAGCCGAGCAATTTCTGGCAGTAGCAATTGAAGCCTTGAGGACCACCGACTGAAGCACAGACATCAGGCGAAGAGGCAAAACCAAGATCAGGACTAATTAATCAGTCTTCGGGTAGGAGCGACTCGTCGCGGGCACCAAGTTGGTGAATCATCATCGCCTAATGTTTGACCAGACTATTGTGTAGTCTGGTTGCGTATGGGATTTCGATGTCGGAAAAGGGATGATGTACGGATGAATTAGCAACGAAATTGAGGAGATTTTGGGATGTAGGATATCAAATGAGCACGAGAACTCTTCAGCACAAGGTTATTTGAACGGAAGAGGGGAAGACTGTAACATTTCTGGCCCAGACCATTGCTCGGAAAGTGGAAGAGACGGTGTTTCTTTGCATATCTGGGGGCTCACCTACAACCTGAAGCGTAAATCTACCTTCTCGCCTGAAAGTTTTGCTTGACACCCGCTTATCATGTATGTTGACATTCACGTTCAAGAAATAGTTGTAATATTAGCCTGCTATGGGTCAACCAGATGATTAACATGAATCTCAAGACCAATAAGAGGCCAACGTCGGCTAGGAAAGCTACTGGATGAAAGAGAGAAGGCATTCAGCAATGCTAGATATAATAAGCTACGGTTTCTCCTGATCGATCCATCCAAATACGTGGCACTAGTGCAGCGACACTAATGTCCAAGAATTAGCTTCCTTCTTCAAGATGCGACTGATGACCTTAACTTCCTCAACCTCCTCAACCCAGGATCTTTTTTTTACGAGACAGTAAACAACTCTATCGCAGAACATAAGCACGCATGCCACTCATGAGTATCTCTGACGTTCCCCCCCAGCTGCGCCAAGCAGTGGCTGGCTTTGTAGAGCCGTCGTCATGGAAATCCCTACATTTGGTGAACAAATCATTCCGAGATACTGTCACATCATTATTGTTTTGTGATATCGAAAGAAGCATTCAGACTCAGTCTTTTCAACGGTAGGTCCCTAGACTGATAACGACGTTGAATGTGGCTGATTAAGATAGGCTCGTCTTAATCGCCAGTCAACCATCTACTTGACGTCATGTGAAGAGCCTGACGATCACGGACAAACACTTCGGGACCTCAACTAGCAAAGCATCGGAGTTGATGTCGACGATCCGTTGAAGTGGGGAGCGCCCGCCTCTCGGCAAGCCCAAGTTTACAGATAGGGGAAAGGGAGTTGCGCGCATATACTTTCCAGCAACCCATATATCGGGACGTATGACGAGACTGGGTGGGATAGCCAGAAGCTTCTTGCCTATTGGTTATCCAGAAAGAGTCGCGCGGATGAACAAAAGGTGTTGGAGCGCTCTCCGAAATCTAGGGTGTCTTTGGATGTCAAATGGCTGGCGCAGGCTCTTGTCTCTTTGCCAAATCTCTTCAAGATCCAGTTTCGAGCGACGTCACCGATAATCAAGCCCCAATGAGGTTCCAATCATCAACCACGACTGGTCGCCGGGAACTTCTTCTTGCACCACGAACAGCACGTATGGATGGGAGACAGTTCAGCACCTTTATTCGAGCAGCCGCCATTGCTTCCTCGTCTCCCTCTTCGCATGAGCAAAGATCACAGCACTTCATATCGATGACAACAACTGCTTTCAAAGCTTCCAGAACCTCTATTCCAACTATATCATGGATTATCTGGGTCAAGAAACCGCGAAATATTCTCTGCGGCAGCTCTGATGCTCAAAGACGTATCGACGCTGAGTGTTTCAACGAGAAGCTACAGAGATGAAGTCGTTATGGCCGATTTTCTCCGCGTACTACCCGGCGTGGAAAATCTTGCGCTGCTTTTCCCTGAGCTATTTCCAGTCAGAGTAAGACCTTACCTCGATGCCATGAAGATCAGGGTTTTGCGCAGCCTAAGACTGTCGCATTGTAAGGCCACGGCGTCTGAATTCGTCGATCTATGTAAGATACATTCACGGACGCTGAAAGAACTCCATTTCCAGGATCTCTCTTTGATGGAGGGACATGTCGAACCCTTTTTCGAATCCATATCGGATATCCTCCTCACCTGGGAGCAATTTACTCTCAAAGGCTACTTGGTGGAGTTGGAAAATGAAACATGTACGTACCATCCGTGTACTATGGTAAACTATGGACAGCCATCACTCCTCAAGGGTTGGACACACCGGGACCTCAAGAATCAAATCTGTGCACGACAGGAATCTGCTAGGAGATCGATCGATACATTCGTCACTCGTAAGAGCCAGCACTTCCCTAGAGAATTACTAGACAATAATGCGTCAGGCATGCAGATCTTGAACAACGCCGAGACCCGACCCAATGGTATAACAGTGGCCCTCAGTGGATCATTGCGCCATGAACGCTGTTTCTTAAGGTTCACTTAATCCAGAAGTGAATCAATTTGTATCAATACTTGCTTTTACACCGCGGTTTTCTTGCTCTCATCAGAGATCTAATCTTGGGGGATAATTTCCAATAGAAGCTCTCCGATTTTACATCTTCTCTGGCGTGAAATTATCGGTGATCTTGCGTAACCTCTGTTTGTTCGTCCACATATCTAGTGACCTAGCCTCCGGCTTCGCGTTCTAGACTCGATGGTGCATAATAAAGACTTCCTCTGAGTGTCCACATATTTCCTTTCAAACATTTTGTATATCCCAAAAGAACGTCAAGGATTCGGGACGGCAATTCCAGTCTTCGTCTCAACATGCTCCGTGCCTAATACTTGCTTCTTCATGAAGATAGTGGCCAGAATACACAACACGGAAATGCTAGTATACATGATCCACATGTTTCTCAAACTCCACGCAAAAGCTTCTTTGACAGCCATTTTTTGCACTGAGTCTTGAATTAAGTTTACTTCGATGACATGCGCAGCTGCTTGGCCCTTGGATAACAGGTCGGTTATGTTCGATGGTAGGCTTAGAGGTGGCATACTCAAAGCGCGGACTCGAAGGTTCATAGAGTTCTGGAAGATAACGCCTCCGATGACTATTGACATAGTACCCGCAAGGCCTCGTGCGAATTCAAAAGTCGACGAAACAGTAGCAACATTCTGCTGAGAAACGGAAGCCTGGAGTGCCAAGCGAGGAGGCTCGAACAGCAATCCGGCACCAATTCCGGTCAAGATCTGGAATCCAATGACCTCTTTGGTTGAAGTCGTGGTTGAGAAAAGGATGTATAGCCCCACGCCAATGCTCATGATGACGGGACCTATACGAATCAGTTCAAGATAGCGTCCAGTACGGTGGATAAAGATTCCAGCAGAAATCCCCATGAGTGATTCAGTCACAATCAATGGCAAGCTGAAAATTCCAGAGTGTAATGGTGAGGCACCCAACACTGCTTGGAAGTATAGCGGAGGATAATATTCTATGGCAACGGCGACCTATGTATCATTAGCTTTATTATTCGCTTTCTCTCGACTCGGTGCTAGAAACTCACAAACCCATGGAAAAATCCGAGCGCTATGCAAGCAACGTTCGATAAGTCTCGAAAAGTTCCAAGAGGCATGACCGGATAATTAGCCAGCTTCTTCTCACTAATGATAAAGAGAATTATCATCAAAGACCCAAATACGATCAGACAAATAACCTGGGGTGATTTCCAACTTTCAAAGTCAGCAGAGTACCAATAATTTCATCGATCGCTTGTACCTACGGAAATGCTGCCCCTCCAAATTGAAGTCCGAGAAGCAACATCAACGTTACTCCTAGGATGGACAAGCTTCCAAACCAATCGACAGCTTTGATCCCGTCGCGAAATTTTGTTCTGGGATTGTGAACATCCACAAATCCAAGGATAAGGAGAAAAGCGGATCCAGAAATAGGTAAATTAATCCAGAAGCACCACCTATGGAGCCTTAATTAGCAACCACCTCATTATCAGGTTCTAGCATACCTCCAACCCAAGGTCTGGGTGAATGTACCACCCAGAATAGGGCCAGTAGATCCAGCTAAAGTGTACATAAATGCTGCAAGGCCCATGAATAAGCTCCGTTCACTACTTTGATCAGCATCTTACCCGCCAGCAAACAGGGCAGCAGACCGGAAACTTACCGCATACTAAAGATATCGCTAATGATGATCGTGGCTAGGGGGTAAAGTCCTCCACCCGCAGTTCCCTGCAAGCTTCGTCCCACAATCAACATTTTCATGCTGGTACTCTTGGCAGCAATGATAGAGCTTCCAAAGAACAGTGCAGAGGCAGTAAGTATAATGGGCTTACGTCCCCATATATCAGAAAGCTTCATCCAGAGAGGACCTGAAGCAGCATTTGCCAAGGAATACGCTCCAGCGATCCAAGCATAGCCGTTTGCAGTGCCTAGGTCAGAGACGATAGTAGGGACTGCTGTTGCCACAATTGTTTCTAGGTCGAAAGTGTGAGTTTAATTCTCTCTTGGCATCTCGCATTTAGTAGGTAGGGTTTCATGAATAAGTTTCTCGGGTGTAAGAAAACAGTATAGAGCCTTACGATCAAGAGCAGAAATGAATACCGACAACTTCCTCCAAATTAGCATTGTTCAATATGTTTCAATGGGCTCGACTCACGTTCAATGCCACGATCATAGCAAAAAGTCTCACTTTACTCCTTTTCTTGCCTTGCTCTACTGGGATGATCACTTCCCCAAACGCCGCGAGCTCAAATTCCGCTTCATTTGTTGAGCCTGGCGGCACAAAGGCAATCGCATCGACAGCGTTTATTTTAGGGGCCACGGAGCTGACGACAATAGTTTCATCCATTCTGAAAGTGCGCCGACACTAGTGGACTGTGTTGAAGGACAAGACAAAGCAAAACGAGGGAATATGGGAAATTGGTTGTGTAACTGAACAAGCGACAATAAAAGTGGGGTACGCCCTTCCGCCTCCAGAACTGGGCCACAAGCGCTGGGTCTTATTTGAATACATTCCGTCTCGCACCTTGACTCAACAATCGATCAGCACACATGGAGAGGAATATCTCATTCTTCCTCGGGGTCTTTCACTTGTCTGTTGGGCTCCAGTCCTAAGCTCCAAACCACAATTGCGAGTCTTTCGGAATTCCGTACCATCCCTTCACCAAGGCCAAAGAGATATCATGGCATTTGATATACTCAGTTTGTGTAGCAACTAAGGCTACTGACCTTCTTATTATATGCCACCGGCCCAAGTCCGGGACAGCTCAGATCATTCTGGCCATCCTGTATTGTCCCAAAATCACCGGAACAATCGTCACTCCTGGCTCCTCATCAGAATGGAACTCCATACTAAATCCTGGGCCAGAACTCACATGTAGATATTGCATCCATAAACACCTCCATTATTGGGAATTTCGACAAACGTCAAGTTGTTGACAAGTGGTGCATCATCAGGGAACGAGGCCCAGTTGTCTGAGAAATGGTAAGTGTCAAGATACTTGTGACAAAAGGCAGATGACTTACAACACACGCCAGGTTCAACGTTCAGAGCTGCACAGAAGCCACTTCCCATTGAGATGCCGTTAGGACATGGGTCACCAACTGGAAATGTCGAGTTGGTGCAAGCGTAAATAACAGACGTGGTTTGGCGGGCAGCAAGTTTTGGAGCTGCTGATACCAAGCCTGAAACTGAGGCAATAGCCAAAAGAGAGATAGTGAATTGCATCTTGAACGGCAGTCTTTGATGTTGGAGTGTAGATGCTGCGTAACAAAGTCTAAAAGCGCACCATGTATATACTTATTGTTGTTGGGAATAATACAACTTCAACTGAAGACACTAACTGAGCTTAACTTCTGTCCCGGTCAGCAATACGAAATAAAAGTAGATACGGTCTTGGCATATGCAAGAAAGTGACGCTGGAAGTTTTGCACCCTTGCATTTGAGCTTATTAAGATGGACACGAGATAAAGAGGTCGCAAAAACTCCAGATTTGTAGAACGGGACAGAAATGCCAAGCTTCGGTTTTTGCTGTGGGGTGTAGTCACGTTCTACACGACAAGCTTTGCTTAGAAGAGCTGCTCAAGTCGACGCAGATTGACTTGAATTGGCAATAGTTGAGTAATCTGTGGCACTAATTATCACCACTTTTCGACCGCGAGCCTGGGAAATCAACGCATCGCGACAATCTGCCTCTTCTTAGCGCCCCCTCTATCTTGCATGACCGAAAGCTCAGGGTGCTTTGTTTAGGATAACGAGCACCATCAATTGTAGCTGGAAAGGGGCCAGAACAATATTGCGGCCGTCCAAGAGAGTGCAGCGCGGCCGCCTTCGCAGGTTCGCCACGAGTTCTGCTTGCCACTCGGCCGCCAACACAACACACATTACTTAGAACGAGAAATAGCATATTCAAAGAGGAATCGATTATGCATTGTGCTCAAACAGAGATGCCGCGTTTACGCCAGATAGCCGCTGCCCAGACCCATAGCCCGCACCCGATCCAAACACTACATGCCATCGCCCAGAAGGTTGTAGAATAACAGTGTTTGCCATAACATAAGACATCTTCGTCCATATCACTGACAGCAGATCCTTGGTTGGCTGCCCACTGGTAAACATTCGAGTAGATCACTCCCCATAATGTGGCACCAGCTGCAGGAACCATTGCAACTATTCCCCAATTGGTGCCAAAGTTCTCCACACCCCAGATGACGCTGATAACTAGAGGCGTCAAGCTGAATAAGGCACCATATCCGGACCCAATCAGGGCAGATACTAGCCAAAACCGCTCTGCATGGTTCTGGACGAGTCCAGATGCGAGGATAACTTGGCCTAAAGAAAGAAGTAATGCAGATACGATGAGAAACGTTACTCTAGAGATGGTGAATCGTCCGTCTCGCGGAGGTAACGAAGCAAGCGAGTTTGCCGCTGATTGGTAATGATGTGCAGCTGGAGTTGGAGCCAAGAGATCAGTCATGGTTCCAAAGAAAATACGAGCAAAGGTTGAAGTGATAGCGACAATAGATACATGCGTAGCTGCAGTCGTCGGGACGATGGCGACAACCGGATGAGGAGGATAGAGGGTGCCAATGATGGTTCCCAGATTGGTTATGAAAGCCTCGCCAGGTCCTGCAACACTGTTAGCAGAAATATATCACTTGCAGAGAGACAGAAACATACCCGAGACCATAAAGAAGCCTGCTGCCAACCACCACATCGTGCGATCCTTCAGGAACCTACGGGTCTCCTCATTCAACAGCCATGTCTTCTTTCGAGCCTCCTCTTCTTCGTGAGCTTTGTTATCTTCTATTCTCCTCGCTTCCAAGTCATCTTCGTCCGGAACATTGTCGACTGCACCATAGCTTCTGCCAGCCCTGAAGAATTCGCTGTCTTCTAATAAGCCGCTCCTCTCAAGCTCTTCGACCGCTTCGTCAATCAATTCCTCTTCGTCTACGATCTTCAATAGGAACGTCCCGAGCAGTCCCACTGCCAGCAGGGTGAAAGCCAGGAACAGAAAGAATTTGAACACATCCACATCACCTCTCTCTCCATTACGCCGCCGTTCGTATAGTATTCGACTGCCAACCTGACTCTGCCACATTCCGCTCAGTCCGAAGGCTGCAATTGGGCTCGCCAACGCCAGTCCCTTATGCTTCCCCTTCCCGAAGTTCTTCGCACAGGTCGTAATAGCGCTGAGATACATTAAAGTAGTCGCCATCCCAATGATAACAAATGCAATGACCATAACAGACAGAGGCCAACCACGCTCTGTTGTATATCCATAGATGTCCTTCGCTCCACTTCTATATGTGAATGCTGCAAGCAAATAACCCGCGCCAAACAAGATGGCAGAAACAAATGAAAGAGGTGCTGGTCCGTAACGGTCGCAGAGGTATCCAAAGACTGATACCGGGAGATACAACGCTAGTTCTGCTCCAATGACTACTATATTGACTTGTAGTTGTGTGTACCGTAAACGTTCTTGAAAGAGATGGCCGTACAACGAGTAGGCAGTAATCGAGCCTGCACAAAGGCAGGACAATATGGCAGATGCAAATGAAACATATCTCGTTATATTTCGTTGTCGTAATAGTTTCTTTCGAGAAAAGGAGGAGGAGCTCGATGTAAAGGATTCGTTGTCTGGAGCGAGGAGGGGCGTTCGAGTCGAGGCCATGTTGCACAAGCAAGATGGCACACAAAGTAGATGGCCGTGTGCAAGGCGCGTTGTTGTCTAACGTCACATAAATCTATTAAAATATATACATTCGTGGAGGACGAGTGAATGATGTTGGACTGAAGAGGTTGAAGCACGACATCGGCTGTAGAGCGGGGGCTGGGGAAGCTTCAGCACCAGGCATGCAACGGCCATTGTGCCGATTTTCCATCACGAGTCATCGCAAGCTGGTTTCGTACCTGCATCAAGCATTTTATCCTACCCTGTGACTTTTCAAATCTATTCAAACAGCTGAAAGAAAATTTTTATGCGTCTTTATCTTGTGTCTCCGTTTTCGGAGCTTTGCATTGGGCTGCAAGTATTCAGCCCACTTCACGTTCCTTCTGTAGGGTTGCGCTTGATTGATGTTCTGGTAGATTGCTGTTCCATCCTTCACTTGCGTCAAATGTTTGCCCGCCTACGAAGTTGATAGGTGGTGTACTAAATCGTAGCAAGTTTGCAGGCGCGTTTGGAAATGCATATATCTATATTTGGACTGTTTTATTGTCAGGATAAGGATCCCGAGTATATGTACTTGCAGCCAAGGCCCATTCAACTCAGATATGTACCTCGATAGAAGGGGATTGATTCGTCTATGCTCATCAACCAAACAAGATACTATAGCATGCCGGTAAGACTTGTAAAGGTGGTTTTCTTTTCTTCACATGCAAATACAGCACCTTGATCTCTGAACCTGTTCAGACGGAAAGCTGCAGTGCCTTCGCCTAAGATTTGTCCTGGTCCACTTCACAGGTAAGTATTTCTGATCTAGGTGCTTTCATCCAAATCTTTTATTTCCATTGCAGGGTATAATGCATTCATCAAGTCACTGCTGCCCCACTATCCTTTCTACCTCTTCTTGGTGTTATGCTCGCGCTCACACTCGTGCTTCGTCCATTCATCTTGGCGTTCACCCGACTCCCTGGAGAGTTTGAACCCCTCAAATACTCAGCATACAATTCCCTCTCGTCCTCCACCAGTCCGTTGGCTCTCACCCCTCGAGCCTTTTTAAGACCAAACCCTCCGTCAATATCCCCGTCTACACTACTCGCTTTCCTTACACTAGCCGCTCTTGACCCTGGTCTCGAAGAAGCAAAGCCATATCTTCTCTTCCCATCGATATCATCCATCACATAGTCAGCAATGTGGTCCCTCCTCCCAATCCCAAGTCCGCTCAAGGATATCGATCCAGACCCAGCACCGCCAAATCCATGTCTATGTTCTGGCTCACTGTCAACAGGAACAAGGACAACCATCCAAACCCCGACTCGATCATCACTACCGAGCAATGGGGTACAGCGTATGAACCTGGGCTTTACTTCTGCTGGTCCACGACCACGTTCGCCGGCATAGGTACTCTTTGGAAGCCAAAGAACTTTGGCTGTCACGGATGCGCCGTCGCGAAAAGCGGATTCGAGAGCAGCGATTGTCGCTGACGGACCACCGAGTTTGGTAAAGAGGTGAGTTCGGAGGAGGCCTGGGATTCGTAGAGAGGGAGAAACGAAGATTATCTGTAAGGAGGGATGAGGTCGCACGAGGAGATACTATTGTCGTCTGTCAGTTCGATTTTCAAAGGGATATTATGAGCCCCTCGTTATAATGAAGTCTTGGGACTTACATGTTTATACACACCTGGGAGACTGCTAGTCGCCAGACTCCCGTTGAGATTAAGATGATTGAAGTTCAGTCCAATACCGTCTTGCATTTCCTCCGTTCCAATTATTCTTTTCCTCTGACTTCTGTCCTTCACGCTGGTCGGAACACCGGATCTAGTTGATCCACCATCTGTTGAATCGTCTCCCCCTCGTATATTTCTGTTAACGATATCTGATTCGTCTTGACTAAACATCATACTCAATTCTTGTAATTTGGCCAGCGTTTCTTTCGGCCTGTTTGGATTGACGGCACGAGACAGCCGTGGTGTGCCGGACCGCACTTCCAAATTTTTCTGCTCATCTTTGTCTTTTTGTAGAAGGGCTCTAAACGATTCAATACCCATGCCTTCTTTCACCAAGCCAGTCACATCGACTTGTGCGCCGATGAAGTATCGCACTATGCCTTTGTCATCGTACAGTGGCGCACACATGAGCAAGTTGGCAAAAGGAGTTCCATCTCGACGATAATTAAGCAGAATCTCGTTGGACTCCTGACCCAAAGAAATAGCCTTTGCGATCCTCAATGTGGTATCCTTGTCCGTTTCGGGCCCTTGCAGGAATCTGCAGTTTCGATCGATCGCATACATCGTCCCGTATTGGGTAGTTCTATGAAATTCTGCTCACAATTAATATGGCTCTACGAGCTTGGGGCATGGCTTACCCTCCGAAGCAAAAATAATTGGGTTGTCATGAACGGAAGGATCTGTGAGACAGAAAACTTCTGCCAGATTCCCAATGAGATCCTGTACTACTGGTATTCCCTGGCCTGTGATGTCCCTTCCTACGCAATCCGCAACAACACCAATCAAGGTGTGTGTGATGAAAGCTGGAAGGGCTTCTGTACAGAGAAGCAGCATTTCCCGCGCGGCATAATCCTCGAAGCGCACATCTGCCGATGCAGCTTGAACGCGAGTAAACTTACAGAAGTCTGTATGAGATGGCCAGCGAATCGTCCTGACAATAGAATTGGCGTATTCGATTGCCTTCATGGCTTTCCGCATTTCCAGATATCGGATCAACGTTGGTACAAGGTGTGATCTGTACCTGTTGAGAAACGACGAGAAACGGTAGAACAACGTACTAAAGGAAGTCAGTACCAGCTTCTCTAGAATAGAGGAGCAAAGGAGTTTGCTGCTTACTGGTCCGCAAGAATGAAGTGAAGGTGCTCCGCACTCATCAGTCTCTTCATCACATCTTCAATCTTCACGTTATTCGTATTTGGGGCTGGAGGCTGAAGATCAAAAAACTCTGCTTCTGGTGCCGACACTGATTCTTGTGTTGTTTCGGCGTCAAAGTCACTGTCGTCCATACTGATAGACTTGAGTGTGTCTCGGAGTTGATCCAAGCTTGGAACTGAAGTGAGGGACAATCGAGGAGTATGAATAGTAGGGCTGCTTTGAACAGTAGCAGACTCCATTTATGGGATGTGACGAGCCTTGCATGTTCAGAGATCTTCTTGTTGCGTGGATTTTCCACTGCTCCGCATAGGAGGACTTGATAATGCAGGAATTGGTGTGCTCGGTCAGATAAGACTACGACATCCGGATAGAATCATGGTTATAGGGTCTAGATCCTAGATCTTGAGCAAACCCCGTCCCCATGCTAATCAGGGAGATGCTGGTGAAACGATCTTGAGTATTCTGTTTTTGTGGGCATAACGGCGCGGTACCGTTTGCTAGCCCCGGGATGGATTTCATCCCATCCCCATAACCAAACAACAAATCAGCTGGAAGAACAGTTCAAAGAACCCAGCAAGGCTGACTTTAGGTAGCTTTTGTTGGCGCGGCGATATGGAGACTAACGAGTCAGCAAAGGCACACTAACACGTCTGTGCTGGAGGCCTCAGAAGTAGATAGTAGCCCGGCCCGTGAACAAGTGACGGCCGTAGCGGGAGGCGTAAAATCTTCAACTTGTACATAGATCGAAGACTGCATAAGCGATACGTATTGCGATAGAGTTCACTGCTCATCGCAAACGTAGAGGACTCCACCGATGGTGAATCCACAGAATAGGACTACCCTGTTCAAACCTGCATGGAACGATCCTTGACGTCCCATGGATCTGAGCGCTGGAATCTGAGCTCCACGATGTCCTCCGCTGTGGGGTAAACGATCTTGGTATATTCACGACAAAAGTTTCTGTATGACAACCGTAGTAGCGATCTGAAAATCATATGCACATGTTAGAAAAAGAAAAGTTAAAGTGCCAGGCAAAGAACCATTAACTGAGGCTAGATGATCCTGGGGTACCCTGTACATTTCTTGGGTCAGAGCGGAAGAAACAGAGGACCGTGCCAACGACATTTTCAAAAGTTGGAAGTTGATTTGTTCTCGGATCGGAGTGGAGGCACTGGTGCGAACTAAAATAAATTGACATCGGATCGTAGCCGGTACCGTGAGTTGCGATGGGTCGTGAGGCCAACAACAGTACTGGAAGGAGATGAGAGGGGCACGAGATGTGGAGCAATACAATCCCGATGTGGGCTCAAGGTTCGAAGTGTTCGCAAGCCGAGCTAAATTTGGAGAGAATTTGAGTTGTTCGATTGGTTACAGTGGTCATATAGGCTTGACAAAGTGTGTATCTTTCAACGATGAATTCTAGTACTACTAGAAGGAGGCGAGTGGACACAATGTCCAAACTTGGAAGACCCACGAGAGGGACTACAGTACCCCAAAGGTGCTTGGCCTGGAACTTGTCAAGAAGATGATGAAGGGGGGTCGGGAAATTCAGCAACCAGCAATGGATGTTGATTTTGCGGCTACGTGATCTCGTTTAGCCGTCATCTGGAGATCTCAGCTGCAAGGCAGGCATTCCTTGACTCAAAAGACGCAAACTACTTCAACTTCCAGATTGGGAGAGCAAAGCCAAATTCTGGCCATCGCTTATGAGAGGCTTCGGTCAAGAGCCGAGCCGAGAACGATCGCATTTATAATGTACCTGCAGCTAGAGACTGACATCTGAGCAAAGTCGAGCTCGGACATCTCGCTGCAGGCGCGACACCAATCAAGACCAATGACCAGCTACAAATCAAAACTCTAAGCATTCGCATAGGTATCAGATTCTTGTGTGTTTGATAGCAGATATTCAACAGCAAATCGCAAACATATGTGAATTAGAAGTCATTGGCGACGTCTACTTGCAAGCTTGGGATCGCCCTTCTTATGATATTATAATGACAAAATACCCAGTAGTTCAGGAAAGAACTCCCGCCAACAACTTCAAGCACCACTATTCAGGTAGAAAAGGTCACCCCGAGTCCCAGTAGAAATTTGTGCATAATATAATGGATTCGTAATTATAATGTTGAAGAAAGAGTGGTCGAGATGTCGCAGACGAAGTTCGATGACCTATCATTCATATGAGAAGCTCATGTCAACAAGAGTCGTCCAGCGTGAGACTTGAAGGCCGAACTGCTTCAACGCTGATATGATACGAACAGGGCTTTATAATCCTGCCTGTCCTCTTGCCTGCACTCTGTGTATGTATGCTATGTCCTCCGCTATGCACTCCTGCCTGCACTCTTGTCCTGCATTCCTATCCTGCACTTCTGCCCTGCAGTCTTGCTTGTATTATCTAGAAGAGTGTTAGTACTGTTTGAAGAGATGCTGCAGATGGTGTAGCGTACCTTGAAGTAGCTGGAGAGAGAGAGAGAGAGAGAGATTCATGGAAGTATGGAAGTAGACTTCGAAGCAAACCGAAACAAGAGTCTGCATCTCGAGGCTACAACACACTCGTGACATTGAATCTTTTCGTCCAAAAAAGAAGCGACGAAGTGTCGAAAGCAGATTTGATAGTATGAGTAAGTTTCTTTCACAAAGAAAGTGAGGCCACCTGACACGGTCCCTACGGTAGCAATGACTGGATTTCTACTGGATAAATTATCCAGTCATTGTCCAGGATTCATCCACTCAAATTATGCAGAGAAAATATCCAGTACAAGTCCAGGACTTGGGCCCAAAATCCGTCACTTTGAATGCCTAAATGCTTGATCATTGATGATATTCCTAGCTTCTTGCCCTCTTGCCAGCACTCTGTGTATATATACCATGCACTCCTGCCCTGCACTCCTGCTTGTATGATAAACTCGTTCTAGAAGAGAGTCAGTGCTGTGGATCGATGCTGCAGATGGTGTCACATACTTGGATTGAGAGGGGCATTGAGAGGGAGATTCATGCATACTTACTATTGAAACAAGAAGTAGATCATTTGGCGAGTAGTCGAGTACATATCCAGTATTCGCAACCAAAATCCGTCACTTACTTATAGGCAAAAAATGTGTGCCTGAGAGCTGAAAATTATAATGAAAGTATGCCCAGTTTCCGGCACTCCTGCTGGCACTCGTGCCCGCCACTTCTGCCTGCCGCTCTTGCCCCGTACTCTTGACCTGTACTCTTGACCTGTACTCTTGCCCCGTATCCCTGTCCTGTATTCCTGCTCTGTATTCCTGCCCTGTATTCCTGCTTGTGTGATAAACGCGTTCTAGAAGAGAGTTAGTACTGTGGATTGATGTTGCAGATGGTGTCACATACCCAGATTGAGAGGAAGATCGAGAGAAGAGATGCATGCATACTTATTGTGAAAACAAGAAGAGAGAGAAACAAGAATAGAGAGACGCATGATGCAGACTCACAGTGGAGACTTACTGCGGAAGCTGAGAGTGTGGAAGCTGGGGGAGTGAGTTTGTTTACTTTAGCTAGCGTGTTTATTATTGCTCACTTAATGGATGCATTTGATTGAATTTCTTTAAGGGCCTCAAATTCTGGATAGAATAAAAGAATGAAATAGTTATCTAGTTTCTGTCCGGGATTTGAAACTTTTAAACTTACAAATAAAGAGATTTTAGATAATTATAATAGAGTTGGATTGTCCGGCTTTTGTACAGTAGGATCCAGCAATTGTCTAGTAATCCTGTATAAACTCTGGATTAATCCCGTACAATGTGCTCTTGTAGGCGGTGAGAGGGTGTAATATGCCGACAAAATTTTCATGGCTGAAACGTCAATATGTTCGCAGGAGGGCAATGCTGACAAGGTTACTCGTCGTCACACTGAGATTTCTGTGCATTGAAGTATGGTAATGTCTCTTATGATGAAAGAAAGGAGAGTTGTCTAGCTGCAAGAAGTTGAGACAAGTTTCCCTACGGTAGCAACGACCCGGAGATTTACTGGATAAATAGTCCAGTGCAAGTCGAGAATTTGGGCCCAAAATCCGCCCCTTTGAATGCCTGAACACCTGATTATGGATGCTATTCCTAGCTTCTTGCCCTCTGACCCTCTGTGTATGTATGCCCTGCACTTATGCCCTGCCCTGCACTCTTGTCTTGCACTCCTATCTTGCACTCCTATCTTGTACTCCTATCTTATACTCCTATCTTGTACTCCTATCTTGTATTCCTATCTTGTACTCCTATCCTGCACTTTTGCCCTGCAGTTTTGCTTGTATGATCTAGAAGAAAGAGAGTTAGAACTGTTTGGATAGATGATGTAGATGGAGTCAAGTACCTTGAAATAGTGAGAGAGATAGCGAAAGAGAGAAAGAGATGTGGAGAGAAAGAGAGAGAGAGAGAGAGAGAGAGAGAGAGAGCGATAGAGAGAGGTTCATGATGCAGACTTACTATGGAAACTTACTGTGAAAGCTAGGAGAGTGGAAGCTAAGAGAGTGGAAGTTGAGAGAGTGGAAGCCGAAGTAGGAGTTTGTTTAGTTTGCCTAACGTGTTTATCATTGCTTATTATATGTAAATATTTAGTTGAACTTTTCTGAGGGCTTTAAATCCTAGATAGTGTCGCGGGCCAGCACAGGTGCCAGGGCTCCGTGATGCGGCCGCATCAGCTAGGTCGGGAATCTAACTTGCTGATTGCCCAGGCGAGGACACCAAAAATCCAAAGTGCTGCACAGATTATTTTTTCAGTACACCACGACTTTAAGTTCAGATTGTCTTCTAGATTACTTCAAAAATACCCAATAATTCTTTAGATAATATTCTTTCTTTATAATTATTGATCGTTGTGTTAGTAATACTGCAAATTCAAAGAAATCACTGCAGTTCGTTAAATCGGCAACTTATCCCCCGACTAAGAGCTAGGTAGCGCCTTCCTCAGCTCGATTCAGTCTAAGGAAGAGAGACCTCTTTGACCGCACTCTACTCTTTGCTCTTGACCGTGCTCCTTTGCAGATAGAATAAAGAATAAAACCCTACGGAAGCACTTTATCCATGATTTGCCATTATTTGACCAAGATCTGACCAAGAATCATGGAATATCACGGAATATCATAGATTATCATGGATTTTTTAGTTAAAATATTCCATTATTTAATTATTTTATAAATTCTAAATTTTTAAATCACGTACAAATCTTGGATATCTTTTTAATTTTCTAATTATTGAATGAATAATAGATAAATATCCATGATTTGAGTGCCTTAGAGGATTTCAACTTAGATTCCAATGCAATGACTTATATAAGCAAATAAACACGCTACCTAGCTAAGGTAAACAAACTCAACTTCCACTCTCCCAGCTTCCACTCTCCCAGCTTCCAGTAAGTCCCCATAGTAAGTCTACATGATGCATCTCTCTCTCCCTCCCCCCCCTCCTACCAAGTATGCATGCATCTCCTCTCTCAATCCCTCTCTCAATCCAGGTATGTGACACCATCTGCAGCATCAATCCATAGTACTAACGATCTTTTAGAACGCGTCTTCACATCATATTATACGAATGGCAAAAGGGTAGGGTAGAAGGGTAGGGCAGAAGGGTAGGGCAGAAGGGCAAGGCAGGAGTGCAAGCTGGAGTGCATGAAATCTGGGAATAGTGGCATTTTTGTACTCAGTCTACTTAGCATTCAGGCATTCAGGCCCTAATTTAATCTATTATTTGCTTGCGCCATTTTCCCTCCAAAATCACGGAATTTCTTGGAATTTCTTGGTCATATAATGGTTCATAATAAGTGAGGGTATCTTGGTTAAATCATAGTCAAATCATGGTCGGATCTTAGTCAATTATCCATGATATTCCGTTGGATGCTACCGTAGGGAAACAATTATCTAGCTTTTGTCAAAGACTTATTTATTCTATTAATTTTATAATAAATAAATCCTGGATAAGTTTAATAATAATGAAAAGGATTATCTACTTTTTATCTAATAAAGTCCAGTAAAATCTAGCAATCTTGTACAAACTCTGGATTAATCCTGTACTCGAGTTACATTTCCTCCGGTGACCGGAGACACCAAATACGCAAATTGGACGCGATTTAGGCGAAGTAGATAATTAAAAATTAATTCCACCTTTTTGAAATATTTATCCTCTCGACCTCAACTCACGATCAACCTCTTTTAAATCGATCTTCCGATTATCCAATTTTGTGGATAATTTTGGGACCAGATCGATATAAGGTGATGCTTTGAGGACGGGACGGGAGGCCAAGGAAGGAACGATCGGCTTGTAAGTAATTTCACCGATTTACCTCAGTTCTGTAAACATGTCTCAGGACTCCCACTCGTCATCAACTTGCTCAAAAGATGTCAAAGCCCATGCTCTAATTTCTTTCATTGTTTTTAGAGCTGATGGACCTGAAATCTAGGATGCTTTTAACCCCACGTGATGCTCCGTTGACCTTTTCCCGGGCTCGTTCACAGGCTCAGCCGCCATATTCACGGCCTTGGACTTTGGTGGAATTAATGGTAAATTTACTTATATGAATACCCAATTGATACTTTGGACTGACGTTTATCAAAGCAATTTCAAGAGGCGGCCGCTCCATTTAATACCGAGGTAGCCGTATGCCCTTGGATCCTCCTCGAAGTTACTCTCGCCTCATACTATAAGAACAAACACGAACAGACACTAAATAGTGTATAATTGTCATACATTGAAGTCTTCTGGTGTTCTGAGAGCTATTTTTGAACTCGAGCCGAAGCACAGGATTGGTGGCTACAACCTTAGAATCTTCGAGCAACTAATACCAAAGGCGAACGAAAACCGTAAGGTAGGCCAACAGTGTAACTGTGGAAATAACACTTGCGAACCACCGTCTGGTACAGTGGAGGTCTACACAATCAACTACAACCCCTCTCGAACTCGTTCTTTGTGAGTTACCCGAAGAAAGTCACAAATCTCATCATTCAAAGAAATAAAGCTTTCGAAGTTCGGATCCTATCTCTTTGAAAGTTATTGGGTGATAAGATATAAAACATGCCACCCCCTGTTGAGCAAGATGGCGACAAGAAGCAGCCTCGACCTTTCACAAAGCCCACTCGAGGCGGCTTGGTCTCGGCTGAATCCCCTTACACTGAACAGTCATATAAATCACCGTATGTGCCCTCTAACAATGGTCCTTCGGTCAGGGATTCTGTACCAGCTCGAGAAAGATTTGAAACTTCATCGTCTCTTCCCAATGGACAGCAGCCAGCGGCTCGTGGACCTTTCGGTGGAGTTGAACCAGCATTCGATGTTACAATAAACTCGGCTCTTCACTCACCAAAGCTACAATCAAAACAGTTCCCGGTATACCAATCAGCTGGACCGCCATCTCAACGCCCCTCGGCGCCTTTAGTTCCGTATCAGGTTCAAAGGTCGCCTCAGTTCCAGGCACAGAGATCAGCCCAGTCTGCACTAAGCTCCTTTTCTCAGCACCGCCAACCTGGACCATCATATCCAACTCAACGACCTGCCCCATCGACTGTAAGTGGTCATGGTCACGATTTTCCTCAGCCACAAATCCAACATCAATATTATGAGCCCCAACCTCAAATGGTTCCATTCAACTCTCCAGTCCAACAGTTCGCTAGGTCTCACTCTTCGCCTCATTTCCAGAGTCAATCTCACCGGGCTTCACACATTCCGGGACAAAAGCCCTATTATTCAAGTCATATGGAAGTTGCAACCCCGAATTATTCTCACACCCAACAACAAGCTTCCTCCCAGCCCATACTTTACAGCGCAGAATCATCTGTCTATCCTGCATCTTCTCCGTCTCCAACTCCTTCCACAGGGGGGCCCTCACGACGAGGCCGCCCGCCAGGAAGTGGAAAAGCTATCAAGCCATCTAAGTTAGCCATAGAGGTACACTCCTCGCCTGTTTCGAAGCGCCGAGGCCGACCTACTCGCAACGCAGCAGAGAATCCACCCGTCGATTCCATGTCCAAATCAGAAGGCTCGAGTCTCAAAAGACGCGGTCGACCTTTCAAAAGCGCAGAAACTGCGGCGAAAGCCAAAGCCAAATCTAACGGAGAATCTGTTGCAAGACGACGAGGACGACCCATGAAATCTTCTGATCAGGTTGACATTCCAATTCCGATGGCTGAGTACGTACCATTTCTCTGTGAATGGAGAGGTTGCAAGGCCGAGTTACACAATTTGGAAACTCTAAAGCGGCATATTCATGCAATTCATGGAAGCAAAAATGTGGAGGGCGTACGGTTTTGTGCCTGGGCGAAGTGTGGTATTGACGCTAAGGGAGAAGTTGGTGTCGATTCAGAGCCACCGATAATGGGAGGTAGGGAAATTGCGTTCAAGTCGAGAAAGGAGTGGAAGAATCATATTGAGAAAAGTCACTTGATTCCCTTCTCATGGCACATGGGAGATGGCCCGAAGGCGACTGTTCTGGGTAAGTGCTACGACCTACAAAGACCCCCGCTCAATATTAACCTATCGCCAGATATCAAGCCTCCCCCAACAGTCGACCCCTGGCTCCTCGATAAACATGGCAAACAAGTAACTCCATCAGTCGAGAACCTAACTATCGAATCCGGCGTAGCAAAGATAAACAACCAAAAGCGGTGGGCAAAAGAGAAGAGAAAGCTCGAGCTAGCTATGGAATCCGAGTCGACTGGCACATATATGAAGACCGAGGCCCAGATCGTACAAGAAGAGGAAATGACTGGAACGGGGAGTGGCGAGGGTGAAGCAGAATTAGAGGTGGGGATCAGTACCGGAGATGATATTGAGGAAGAGGACGCTGTAAATAGAGGTGACGAACAAGATATGGGCTTAGGAAACGAAGAAAGGGGACAAGATACGGTTGGCGTAGAGGGCGAGGAAGATGATACCGGGTCCGACGAGATGCTTCTTGATCAGGACTAAGGGCGGCGTTATTTGATTTCATAGCATAGCGGGGTATTACACAGCATAGCATTTTGAGGTTCACGTACGGTGGTGGACTTTTCCTATTTGGAATGAACAACTCATTCTAGTCTTTATCACGTTCAGTGTTCTGTGTTACGAGTTCGTCGCGGGCTAAGAGATGGAGTGATTCTTAATGTGGTGACTGTTACAGCTCTGCTCGTAAGCTCGAGCTATGAGATAATGATATAGTGGGGTAAGACAAAGAATGACTTCAGCAACATATCTCGTATCCGCAAGAATCAGGCTAACAATCCCTTTATATCGACTCTCGAACTGCATACATGCTATTGGTATTAAACAACCATAAACAAGAAGATTATGTAATGTAAAAAGCTACTCGCGCTCGCGCGCTCTTAACATCTTTACCCTAAATGGATATGATCCTTTTCCCGAGGCCGAGGCTTATCAAAAAGCCATTCTAGTGGCTTTACCAAATATAAACACCCGAAAGATTGAAACTTTCATCTACAGTCGCCCCAAACCCACACTAAGTAAAAATGTCATTTACCTCCTTTCTTTCCCAAACCGACATCCCCCTCGCTTCCCTCGTCGACGAACTTCCTCCAAGTTAAGCGAGCACCACTTGATCACAACACCAAAAAAAAACCTCCTCCCTCCTTCCCTCAAACCCCCAAAAAGAAAATAGACAAGGGAAGCAAAAACTCAGACCCCACCTGTCGAAGAGGGGGGATCGTAGAAAACTTGCTCGGTGTCGGGTGCAGTTTTTAAAGTCGCGATTGTGGCGTAAACTTTCGTTATGGCGTGCCTAAGTCCATCTAGAAGCTGTCAACTGAGTTAACAGTATATTAGCAACCTTTGGTTTCCGGACTTAGTGGGAGGAAAAATGCTTATTTGATTCTATTAAGAAGGTTTGGGCTGGCCAATTAGGGGCGAGGAGAGAGAGAGGGGAGTTGTTGGGCTTTAGCGTCGTCACTTCCGGATTCACTATTGGGTTTTATAGACTAGCTTACTTTGGATTGATGGTGAGGATGGCTGCTATGGGCACTTGTGTTGATGCAGCAGAGAGGAGGCATGGCTTTCTGTCATCAATATCCAATTTTTCATTAGCACTAGATGGATGTATTTATGTCCGAATTGACGCGGGGTACCGGTGACGAGATGGAAACCATTAAACATTAACAATTACATTCAATCATATCTAAACCCTTAATCTCACCACTGTATGCAAATGCAATCATAATTTTACCAACCTCCCATACAAACACCTCCCCACTCCAAGCACCCGAGAAAAAGATTTCGCTCCGTCGAGGGTATTGACTCAACATTTCAGAAACACCTATCTATCTATATAACCCAACTATCTATCTACGAACCAACCGCACCCAGACCCGGCCTAGTGAAATCCGAGAACGCCGGCCAGTTGCCCAATCCCGCCGCGTCCGCGATCGCACCTCCGACACGGACCCAGTTCGAGTGGCCCGGCGTCGGTCCATCGAGCACGAACACTTGGTACCACCCCGGTGGCGCGACGTGAGCCGATGGAGGCGTGGTAAGTACGCAGGTTGCGGAATTCGCGGCGCCGGCACAGGATACGGCCAAGAAAAGCGTGCGTTGACCCAAGCTGTTTCCGTGGGTGGAGGATACTGCCGCCATCATTGAGACGCGGACGGCTCCTAGGTTGCCAGTGGGGATGTTTGCTGTGATGGAGACGGATGCGCCGTATAGCCAATCCGTGTTGGTGATAGTGAAGGAGGGGGGTGTAGCACCAGAGAGCGCGTATGGAGGGTTGAAGACCTCGACTCGGTATTCTTCTGGGTGGACACCATCTTCGGGATCTGAGCCAGACACGAGGACACGGCCGTCTGGTAGGAGGATAGCTTCGCTATGGTACAGACGGGCTACGATTGTGGTGGCCATGATGGACATGCGGTGGTTGACGGGCTTAGATGGGTCGTAGAGAACGGCGTTGTAGTTGGGGTCGGTGGCTAGACCGAAGCCTGCGACACCTTCTTGCGCTCCGTTGAGGATCAGGTAGGTTCCATCGGGCAGGGCGCAGATGCAGGACATAACTCGCTGGGAGGGCATGCGTTCTAGTGTCCAGGTTGGGGAACCAACCTCGGGTTGAGTCGAGACACAGTTGTCGATTGCGTACGCAGCTCCATTTGATGAGCCTCCACAGACCAGCACAGTTACTGGGTCAGTGTACGGAGGATATTGAGGGAACAAGACACCTGTACCCTCCAAAGGATAGGTGCGTCCGGCCAAGAAATTGTTGACTGAACCTGGCAGGTTGGGCAATGTCTTGATGGTATCAAAAGTCACCTCGTCGATGATTCGTGCTTCGTTGTAGTAGACAACGAAGATACCTCCAGTAGGCAGAACGAACAAGAATGGGTACAAGTTATCGGGATCGGTACGGTCCAACCAATCGAGATATTTGGCATAGCCTCCTGGCGGCGCTGGAAGAATCTCGCAAGATGGCGTGGGTGCACTGTTCGAGCCGACTTCACCACCGAGGACAAGGACGGAACCATTGGTCATGATCATAGCTGAAGGATACCAACGGCCAGCAAGCAGAGAGAGCTCATTGACGTTCTCTTCCCAATCGGTTGTTCCAGGTACTCCGGGGGATCCACTTGGGGTATAAATACGCACTCCGTAGGTAGAAGCACCAGCCCAGCCTCCAATATTCAACTGGCGACCAGCTTTGTCAGGAAGAGTGACACCGGCGGAACAGAAGATGTCACTCTTCACGTGGAGTGCTCTCCAGGCATTTGGAAAGTCGTCAATGGATGCAAGATCGAGTTCATAGGTACCAGTTGTGTTTGGTGCACCAGTACCAGACTTCTCCATGAAGACAACTTTGTCGTTGATACCGACAGTAGTGATCAAAGGAACCACAACTCCACCAACCAAGAATTCGTAAGAGCCCATGGCGTTACCGGTAGGGGAATTCCATACGTAGAGAGGCGTTCCAGTCCATGTATAATAGGAGAGTCTGCTTCCGCCACCACAGTAGTAAGCTGAGTTACCAGAGCAAGGAACTTGGCAGTCGGTTTCGGGTTGTTGAGTCGAACCAGAAGCAACTAGTGCCGAAGCATCTCCACAGTAACATTCATCACCATACTGTCCAAGAATTAGTATTGCACGGATCTATAAATGTAGTCAAACAGAATATACTGACCTCCATTCCTGCAGCCATGTAACCATATTGGGCGCAGAGACTGAGACAGCTGGTGGCCGTGTTGTTGTTGGTAAGAATGTTCTGCCAGAAAAGAGCTCTGACATTGTTGATGTTATCAGAGTAACATCCCTGGTAAGTCCATGAACCGGGCAAGTTTGTCTTCTGGGCAGCAGGGGGGGCGTAGACAGTCAAGTTACCAGTGTTATACAGGCTGAGGTAGTTGCCATTACCGCAGATCTCTTTGGAGTTGCCTGGGCATGCCATGTTGCAGTTTGAAGCAGCAGCAGGAGCTGCACCATTGTAGACATAGTTGTCGCAGAAACATTGAACACCATACTATAAAACATGTTAGTATTGTGGAAATTTTTGAGGAATTCTCGAAGGCGAAGATCAAATGGCATGAAAGCAGTACTAACCTCCATTCCGGCCACTGAATAACCAAGACCAATACAGGTATTGATGCAGCTTTCGACTGTATTGGTTTGATCTTGGTCAGGTTGCTGGTGCTGAAGCGCTCTGCCGTTGGTGCCTTCACTGTAGCAACCATCATACTTCCATCCAGGAGGAAGTCCAGTAGCGCTGGATGTCTGAGATGAGGTTGAAGAACTAGAGCTCAGGGTTGATGTACTTGAAATGGATGTTGAGACTATCGACGAGCTTACGACGCTCACCGACGAAGTTGCGGTCGCAGATGAAGTACTTCCACCAGTTGAAGCGCCGAGTTGGTACATTTCCAATCGATTTCCGGCACCACAGTACTCTAATGCGTTACCAGGGCACGTGAAAGAACAGTCCGATTGGGTTGGAGCCAAGACAGAGCCTGCGCTGAGAGCATTACCGCAGTAACCTGAAAAAGTTAGCGTTGATCACTCAACGGGTAAAACAACTCACATTCTCCACCGTACTCAACACCCCAATAGGTGTATCCAGCACAAGAGGCAGCGCACATTTCGAGCGTCATTGCGCCATAGCTGTAGGATGCAGCTCCAGTCAAGGCGCGAGAATTAGTTCCTTCTGTGTAACATCCGATGAAAGCATAATTTCCGATAGATTGCTTGATACCAAGAGTTGGCGAAGCTGTCGGCGATGTGGAGCTAGCACTAGACGATAACAGTGAAGAGGACACTGAGCTGCCACTCGTGGATAATAGCGAAGAGGATGACGAGGATGACTGGCTGCTGGAGGAGCTCACAACGGAGCTCGCACTTGATGATACCAACGAAGACGATGACGACGATGGTTTGCTGCTGCTGGAACTTACAATTGAGGAGCTCACACTGGAGGAGCCGGCAATAGAGGATGACGAAGAAGTCGTTGAGACCACAAGACTCCTGCTGCTGCTGGTGTAAGCAACAGAAGTAAGCTCGTACAGTTCAAGCCTATTTCCAGCGCCACAATACTCATAGCTATTGCCCGGGCAAATGAAGGAGCAGTCGGTCAAAGGGGCAAGAGTTGAACTCGTTGCCAAAGAGTTAGCACAGTAGCATTCTCCGCCGTATTCGACACCGAAGTATGTATAGCCTGCGCAATCAGCCGCGCATATCTCGGTTGTCATACCCCCATAGTTGTAGAAAGATGCGGCGCTCAATGCACGAACTCCGTTTCCTTCAGTGTAACATCCCTGGAACGAGTATAGTCCAACGGTTTGCTTGTGTCCTAATGTTGGACTGGGTGTAGCGGATGAGGATGTAGAGCTGACGGATGAAAGAGCACTCGTCGAGGAGGAAAGAACTGAGGACGACGAGGACGAAGAAGGCTTGATTGTTGAGCTGGTGCTACTACCGGCTGCTGCTGAGCTAGATTGAGACAATGTTGTACTTGAAGCAACATTCGCAACGCCGTTCGCTCGAGAGCTGCTCGAGCTTGTTGAAGCTACACTGGACGAAATCGAGGACGATGAGCTCAGCAGTGAGGTCGTACTAGACAGTTGGGAGCTTGAAGATGAGGATATCAAAGTCTGCACAAATTGTCAGTATGATCAAGTTCACTATTGGTAAGAAGGGGACTTGCCGTTGAAGAGACTACTGATGACGAAGTAGACGATACTCCTGTGTAATTGAACTTGTAGATATCCAATCTGTTACCTGCACCACAGTATTCAGACGAATTTCCCGCACACAACATATTACATCCGGATATCCCTTCGGGGGCGATTGTCGCAGCATTTTGGATTGTGTTGTCACAGTCTATAGAGATTAGTAGGTCACCTTGAGCGTAAAAATTGCACACTTACAGCATTCGTCCGCGTATTCAACTCCTGCGAGTGTATATCCAAGATTCTTGCACGTTTGGATACACAATGCAACAGTCGTAGCAGGTTGGCCACCAGTCACAGTTTGTCCATGGGTCAAAGCACGACCATTTGTTCCCTCACTATTGTCTTGTTAATCTCGATCCTGCAGCCACCTGAGTAACCACACTTACGTGTAACAGCCCAAAAAGCCATATCCCAATGTCCCGGGGTCGGTAGATGGTCCGGGAGGAGGATTCTTTCCGTTCCAGAAAACTGTGAGACGATTTGGTCCACCGCAAACTTCAGAAGAGTTGCCAGAACAAGTCATTGCACAATCACTCGGGGCAGCAACTGCTCCTGTCGACGCAATAGCATTGTCACAGTCTGTAAAATGTTGGTTAGTGCGAGTTCCATTAGAGAATATTTCATACTTACAGCATTGTGACGAGTATTCTGTACCAGCATAATAGTACCCTAGGTTGCTGCAATAATTGATGCAAGACTCATCCGTCATCGCCGTGGTAGTTGTATAGGACGAGGCTGATAAAGTTCGTGGGCCCGGATCTGTGTAACAACCTTGATATGCCCAAGTTCCTGGGAGCGTCGACGGTACCACGCCACCTCTCTTCTCCAAAACGACCGCATTAGAATCCGCACTTGCGAATGCCGAAGCAACGCAGAACAACGAGACAGCAGCCTGAATGATTGAAGGTGCCATCTTCGCTGTGTATTAAATTAAGTATAGTGAATAACGACAGACAGAGAGAGTCTCGTACAAGGAAATCAAAGGGAAGAGATCAGTGGAACAGAGGGCAGAGGCCCATGATGTACTGGAGGAGCGCCGACCATCTCGCCTCTCGTCAAGGGACTGATCTGTAGTAGGGATCTTTGGATGGAGCAGTAAGGATGTCTCAGACTATTCTCCACAGGCGCTGTCAAATGGAATCCTCAAGGGGAATAGAGGCAAGGCCAAGGGGACGGTTAAGGCTAGAAGGAAAATAATGGTTCACTTTAGCCCTGGCCATCTGGCCATCGAATTGGCGGTACGCAACGGAAAGAGAGAGTAGAGTCAGGAAGGGAGCTCCGGGTTTGGAAGCGAGAGACCAGGACCACGGGCTACTCAGGGGGTTACATGCAGACCAGGATGTTAAGGTTGTTCTGTTGTCCTGCCCCACCGGCCAGTCAGAGTATTGATAAGCTGCGGGCTGAGCAAGGGGCCGTACACGGCGTTCTAGACGATGTCCCAAAAGCCAACGCTGAGGAGCTCAGGATACGAGGGTGGTCTGTTTTTCCAGGTTCTAATGGTTCTTGCCCATCATATTAGAGTCAATTGTAGGCATCGTCTGAATTTGGACAAAGAAGACGAACATGCACATCTTGCGAGTTGAACATCAGAGCAGAGGTCCCATGAGGATGCTGTGTGGTGGTGCACAGAACAAGCTGGAGGATATTGGTGGTAATTGCGGTGCCTGCCGGCTCGGCAAGCAGACCCATAATTTCACGTGTGTCTATCACCATCCGCCAATCGCACTTGCTTAGTCGGCTGTCGGCTTGCAGAGGAGAGAGTGTGGTCCCTGAAGATCGCAGAGCGGCCAGCCCCGTCGAGATCCTCCACTCACATCGCCAAACGCGAGAACAACAAATTAAAGTCCCTGCAACCAAGAATAGACGATGGCTGAACTGAGCCAAAGTAAAGCAAACAATCCTCAGGCACTGTTTAGAAATACTGATGATTCATGAAAGTTTAGCGTCCCGTCGTTAGCAACGCTACTGGGACACATGTGGCATTTGTCGAGACCTCACTTCTCCTGCCAACAATCAAGGTCCACGAGCGATCACACTTCACGAGGTTTCCACGGACGTCTGGCGATGATCCCGCCAACACGGATCAGCAATCGACGAGCCGGCCAAGCTAAATCGTCTAGCTGAAGATCTGAGCGGCCTTTCTATCTTCCCTATCCGGAATTCTGGCTGACTCTCGTCCCGAATTGGATCGCCGTTTACTGAAAATGGAAGAATCCCTGAATGGCCCAGAGACCAGAACGAGGGACCTCTCTCAGCCTTGAGCGTGAACGGCGATTTGGTCATGCGTCTTCACTCGCTCCGAACTACCTATCTTCCCCACACCCACATCTTACCAGATTTCCACCAGGGAAGCAAGGAGACGCCGTCGAAGAAGCAAAGAAAAGTTCCGGATAGGCGTTCACGGATTCACAATGCAAACGGTGGAGATGATCTGATTCTGACAAAGAGGTATCGCAAAGTTTTGCTCTTTCCGCACATGCCCCTGAATGAGCCCGGCACCCAACTTTTTCTTTTTGGTCTTTGAAAGCCCCTTTCTCATTCAACAGTCAGCCACAGTGCATGGCAACCGTCTGATCTTCGCAATTGAAGAGAATCAAGACACTTTCTGATTATTCCTTCCCCGTCCCGCAAGTCTGGCTCGAGTTCTTTCCACTTCAAGTTTTCAGCCCTCCTAAGCTTCCGTCCTAGTGTCCGAGAACCTCGCTGCTGTCGTCGGCAATAGCTTGGGAATCGAAAATTCTTGGGAGTCCTTTTCCGTCGAGGAAGAGATGAGCCAAGAAAATATCAGGGTCTTCATGCCGCCTTGGGACGAGCGCTAATGTACGAAGAGGAACCTCACAGAAGGCGGCACAGAGCCTCGGTACTGGAATCTCCAGAGCCGCATTATGGGTACACGCCAGCTTCATCGATTGGTCGAAGAAAGCCACAGCTGCATGAGGACAATTCAGCTCTTCGTTCTCAAACTTCCTAACCCAATCCTTGGGTCGAGATCACACCATTGAAAAGCCTCACCGAGAGAAAAGGGCGCCCTCTGAGACCCCAAGATCGTGCCATCTAATCTTGATCCTGCACATACAATGGCATGATTCATGCCTCGCAATTTTGCACAGCGGCAAGCCGACCGCAACCTAACAATTCGCCCTAGAGAAGCTGACAACAACACGGCATGCCGCTCTACTGAACGTGTGAAGTGGTCGTGGCAATCTCCGATGGCCTGCGGTCGGCGTCTGCGCTGCCTTGCATCTCGTGTTGCGCAGCGACGTTAACTCCACAACTTCTCCACACCCAAAAATCGATGTCTCGTGCATTTGACGAAATCGCCAAAAGGATGAGAACCTAGTCTTGGCTTGAATATGCATAAAACTATTCTTTGCTTATTTATGCTAATGCACGTCCGCTGTCATAAAAGTCACGCGCGCATAAGTCTATCGACTTTTGACGGCATGGGAGTTGATTTAGGGAAGGAGGAGGTTGGGATTGAGTTTAGTGCTAGCTACTATTCTAGGAGGACGGCTCCAGCGACGGACTCGACTTGACCAATTTTTCTCAGCAAATCCTCCTCGCCGCCGCCAAATATTCGTAAAAAAGCGGAGAAAATGCACTTGCAACGAACCAAGATCGTTAAAAACCTTAATGGCCGGCCGATTGGCTCCCTCATGCCATACCCACATCGTGGAGTTTCCATGCGCCGTTTTCAAGGTTAAATCTTTCACTAAAAACCCGAAAATCAACTACGTGATCAGCACATATCCTCAATCAGGTACTTCTCAGCTCTCGGCCTTTGTTCACGATGCAACCTTAAAGAACATCAATTGCCAGAAGAGAACGAAGGGTGAGCCTAGATTGATGAACAGTCTAAAAACAGTCCGAGTTCGTGACATCGGCCTGTAGGAACAGAACCAGATCCATACTTCCGCCAAGTCGAGGCACAAATAAGCATCGGTGACAGCGGTTTGTGCTGCACACCGCCGCCACTCTCTCACCATCGTCAAGAATGCATGATGCGTGCACTTGCATTGCATCCGATAGAACAAAATCCGGCTTCCCACCCACCCGGGAAAAACACGAACCACACCTCGACCCCGCACACCCTCACATTGTCACGAGGCTGAGATATTGGGTTGAGCTATTGATTCTGGCGTGGAAATTGTATGGATTTGTTTCATACGCGCCAGCAACAGCACTGAATTTTGGGTAGTTCCTGACTGAACTCGTCTCGCGGGTCGAAGGTTCCAAATAGTTTACTGAGACCCGGCGTCAGTTTTGTTTTCTGCGGCAACGATGTTGGGGGCTGGTTGATTGGGTTCTCTTTTGGAGATATCTCGGATTTTCTTCTTCATGTTTCAATTTTTTTTCTTCGATCATTGATTGGCGGGGTGATTCGACGTCGTCAAAGTCTCAGATCAAGGTCCTCATTTTCATGTAGAGAGTAAATTGTGCTTTGGTATCAAATTCCTTCACAGGTTACTTCGTTAAATGCAACTCTTTCTTCCGCGACATGCTCAGTAGGATCAAACTTTTTTCCATATTCATTTTATCATGCTGTTGTTGCGAGCAGATGGCCAGTGAGGAGGCAGTCATCTCTAATGAAGAGCCCAGCTCCTATTGAAAGCCTTAACTCCTTGCCAAGTTGTATTCTCTAAGTCACAAGCGTTTATCTTCATGCCTGTTGTCAAAATCGATTCACGATTCCCGCCGCTTCGATGCTTCTTTGGCAACTTTTGTTCAGCTTGATGAGTCGATTTCATTGCCATGAGATCCACCTCTCTTCCATTGTCTGATCTCCATCTGGGAAATATTTGAGGTGCGATTGTGTGTCTAGCCCACAAAGAACGTTTCTGTTTTGTTTTCGAAGTTCACCTTGCATTGTTCCATGGCGTTGGTACTGCAAGGACAAAGACAGAACAATGAAATTGTTGTTCTATGTTCTGAATAATCTCGCTAGTTAATATCATGCTTCATGATGATATTTACAGAAAACAGCCCTGAGCAAGCTAAACAGTAAAAACAGTACTCTCTGCTTGACATTGTGTTTGATCATGATATTTACAGAAAACAATCTTAATCAAGTTGAACAGGATATATAACAACTAAACAGAGTGAAGTATTTCTGTATATAAAGGCGTCGCAAATCATTCATTCCTCTCCATCATCATCAAAACACATACATACACAAACCCACAACACAACACACCAATAATCATGTCATCCCCAAACAGCTGGCAAAGCAATCTCTACGGAGATCGAGCCCCCTCCCGTACCGGACCAAGTGCCGGGCCGGAAAGCTCCCCATACAACTCCTCTCCTGGCCCTGGTTGGGGTGAGCGAGACCGCTATACTAACCCTAGAGAGAATATCCCATATGGAGCAGACAGAGGTGGTAGAGGTCCTTACCGTAGTCCTTACTTCTCATCCGCTATTCCGTATGGTGCTGACACGGGATACAGCAATAGACGTCCTTCCCCACCCCCATATCGAGCTCCCGTAGCTGATATGGGATACGGAGGCGAGTCTGGTCGGTTCTCTTCCGATACTCCATATCGCGCTCCTGTAGCCGATATGGTATACAGCAGAAGCACCTCCCGTCGTCCCTCCAAACCCGATCTCCCATATCGTGCTCCTGTAGCTGATATGGGATACGGAAGTGACCGTCCTCAGTACTCATCTGACATCCCATATCGCGCTCCTGTAGCAGAAATGGGTTACAGCAGAAGAAGCATCACTCCTCCCTCCACACCTAGTCTCCCATATCGTGCTCCAGTAGCAGACATGGGATACGGTACCTTCGGCCCGTATAGCGTCAGCCCCAGCCGACCTCGAGCAAACACCAACGCTGACCCATATCGCAGTCCTGGAGCCTATCCTCAATACCTAGATAGAGATCCTCTCGACATCAGAGAGCGAGATACCCGTAGTCGTAGCCCAGATCAATATCGGAGACGATATTACGATGATGGGCCGAGAAGACGAGAGTGGTAAGTCAGTGTGTAAACTAAGTCGGTGAGTCATCCCCAAACCATTTTCCTTTGTAAGTGAGCAAGTGGCTCGTCAACAGAGAAAAGTAGAAAATAATCACAAAAATATCTCCTTGTAAAATCAATCTTCCATTTCGCGTGTAAGTGAATCCCTCCCCTCCTCATCCATAGCATGTAATATCAACTTCCAAAAATGAGTTTAAGAAGACTCCTCAACCACTTTGATAGAATTTCAAAACAATGTCAAAAGAAAAGAGTCAAAAACTTTCGTAGGAGCCAGAAACAAAAACTCAACCACCCGAAGGTGGTATCCAACACCACAGCCAGTGTGGGGTTTAAAGTGGGGCATATCTTGAGTCATTCGTATTTCAAGCACTCACGAGAATATAGAGAGGCACGATCACTATCGCAAGCATCTATATCCTGGAGGCCGCTATCTCAGAGGATGATGGCAGGAGATCTGCTTATTTAACTTTATAGAGGGCTAAAGAGGTTGAGGCTGTGATTGGCTGAGGGGCTTAGCGGGGTTTGGGCGAGGGAGGCCGTTTTTGATGACGATTGTTCAACGCCCCAAACCCCAACAGGTGTATTTTCACCTTCATGCTCTTCGGAGGCAAAGCTCGCCCTTCTCACTTTCAACAATTATTCTAGATTTATAACTATTTATGTAACATGACTATAAGTCTATTTCGAAAATGAGAACACTAGTTCTCAACTATATTCAAGGTCTCGATTCCTTGTTTCAATATCTATAATGACATCTATTGCTATAATTCATCATTTTTGATTTTTGAAGGTGAGTCTCTTTTCTGGTTTACAATTGTTAGATTCTATATCTCGTTGCGACGTGCAACAAAACTTCTCACCCAGAGTATATTTCACCTTCGCTCCCGCCTTTGTATTCCTTTTCACTTTCAACAATCGTTTTGGATTTGTAAACATTTCTATTCCAAGTTTTCTTGTGCATTGGGACACCCAGCTTCGACTGTAATCGAAGTTTCGATTGCTTGTTTTCGGTATCTATGATAATATTCGTTGCTACAGAGATTGAAATTTTCATTTTTGAAAGTGAGTTTCTGAAATATGATACTTGTACTAAATTCAATAATCGTTGCGACGTGTAACAAAACTTTTGAGCGTTCACGTGAATTTCTCGGAATGTTCAGCCAAGCGTTGGACTTTTGAGCAAGTGCTGGCTTTGATGTAGTGATCTGGGGTATGGAGACAGTAAGAGCGCTTGGGAAATCACATTACACCGCTTGGAAATGGCATGTTGTCGCACCTGCGTGTGGCTGCACCGACCTCTGACCTGGTGCAAACGGTTCAAGTAAAGGAGAATGTCCCGGAAGAAATCCGACAGACCTTGAGATAGTCGACGAGATCGACTGGCGGTGGATACGAATGGCGGGGAATTCAAAGTCTGCAGCGCTTCATGGCTTTTTAACATTTGGTGAGAACTGCAAATCTTCTAATTTACGGTTGTCTTTCTTCACAAACAGACTTCGAAACGCTCACTGAAAAGTTCCTCGAAACTGGAAGCCCTTTGAGGATGACGGAGGAATATGCGGCTAGCCGCAACTAGGTGCTTCTCTTTCCTTTCCACAGGCGTTTGCACTCTTCTTCTGATACAACATAAAGCACTCTCTTTTGTCCTTAATCAGAGTGATCAACTGTCCGTCTTCTTCTTTATCATAACCCGTCTCCTTCCTCCTCATCGTAAATCTCCTTCATACATACTCTCCACCATACTAAACTATTTTTGCCTACTTGCATCCTACACTCATCATGAGCTCTCCATCCGACGAGGAGCTCTTGCAAGCTATCACAGAACTACAACCACTTCACCCACAACTCGGACGTGTCAAGTTTCTATCTCTTCTGAGAAGCAATCATTCATGGGTATTGAGCAAGCAGCGCCTGAAAAAGTGCATGGACGAGAACGATCTCAACCCAACGTCTGAGAATGACAATGAGGACTCACAACTGCCGCGCAATGACGATTTTCAGATCATTGTAAAGGAAGCTTTCAACGACTTCAAGTCACGGGAGAGGAACTTCTTCCTCCAAGCTTTATCGAACTCTCAACACCTAAAATTGTCTGACACCCGCACCTCAAATCCCATCAATGCAGCATGCCATGTACGCCATCACATCGAGATTCTGCTCACCTTGAAATAAATCAAACCTTCCATCCTCATTGCCTACTAGCCCGACGACTTCATCTACGACAACCTCTCGAAGATGGTACAAGAATGTCTACAGCCAGTATTCGAGCAACACAAACTCTCGAAATACGGCTTCCTGCTCAAACAAATCACCCACCCCCTTGCCACGAGCAAGCAACATTACTTCAAGACAGCCTGGGTGTTCGCAGACACACGATCCCCCCTCTGGGCTGAAGTCAACGATGTTTTCTTCAACCCGCACGCAAAGCCAATTGACGATGATCGGGTTGGAGTTGCGTTGGGGTATCCGGAAGTTAGTAGGAGCTTTGCTGGGGAGTCCAAGTTTTCTGCGGTGGATCTTACTGAGATGGGGGAGTTGGAGGTTGAGATGGGACGGAGAGTCTGTTCTGTTAGGGCTTTTGATTTCCGTTGTGGTTCTGAGCACTTCGGAAATCTTGTTCCGTATTTCGAGCGTTGTGCTGCGGCTGCGAAGGAGGTCGGGACGGTATTGAGGATGTGAGGAACACAGAGGACTGCACGCATGGTTGTTCAACTTGCCATGAATCTAAATTAAAGTAGAGTCTTCGTCCAGCATAGAGGAGGAGTGGCAGGAGCGGGAAGCAAACGAAGATGTCTATTCAGGAGATAACTGAGCTCGGCAGTGAGAAGTGGCATTTCTACTAACTTCATCATCATAAATGAGCTCTGGAAAGATTGTTGTTCGTCTCTACCTTACTTTTATGGCTCCTTCATTATTTCCATCTCTTCACTTTTTTTGTCGATGGTATATAGACATTTAAGCTCGCACCCGTCTGTCGCCGCAATGTTGTTCATAAACATATATTTGACTTGGACATCACGTTGCTCTTGGTAATCTCTGTACGGTATTGAATTACATCAATGATGACGAACACTCGGCCTATCACAAGGACAACTATCAATTAATGGAGGTCTGATAATGTTTGCTATTAGCTACTTCGTTGCTCCTAGCCGCAAGCATTCTGTAATAATAATTGCAACGTCCAAAACCAACGCCGTTCAGTGAGCACCCTCCTATGGACATATACATGACTCCGTCTCAAGCAATAGAGTTCGATCCTCCATTATGAGCACTACGAAGTAGCTTTGGTCCCTTGCAAAATAGATTTGCTGGATCATATCTCTTCTTCAACTCCACCAAACGCTCATAATTCGGTCCAAAGACAGACTTGCCATCACTCTGAGTACCTAGACGAGATCAGAACTTCACTTCATGACAAAATAAGGGAATGAATGACTTACCTTCGTGATTGAAGTATTCTCCTACTGACGACGCCGTTAATAGATCAATGTTTCCTTCTCTCTTCAACTTAGCCTTGTCATCTTCAAACCTTCTTCTAGCAAGTAAGACTTGTTCCCGGGCGAACTCTCTGACTTGCTTATCATTGTCTGGACTGTCCCAGCTCATGATGTAGAGCAGGTTGGAATAAGCGCCACGATTGGCAAAGGCTGTGGCGGTCTGCTCAACCTCGCAAATCTTACCGTAAGGGATAAACTCGAGAAGAACAAAGGAGTGCTTTGCATCTGGACAGGTTCGGACGAACTGTTTGAGAGGTTTGAAAGCATCCCATGCCACATCTCGGGAAGTTGTAGGAGACGGAATAAACGCACAGCCTTTCATGGATCGTCTACGACCATGCTCGAGACCATCGTTTACAAAAGCGTTCATCTCGTAATAGGGCATTAGGCAAATCTTGCTGTAGTCTTGATGGTCCAGCTTGAGCAAAGGCCCGAAGACCGACATTGCCTCATCCATGTTGTCCGCGTTGTAGAAGCAAACGCAAAGGATCGAGGCCTTGTCTTCACTCGGTGGCATATGACCAGAACCGACAAACATCCAGCTTTTCTTATCTCCCCTTTCAATCAAGCTGTTTGCAAACTCGATGACCGGACCGAATGCTGATATGTCATCAAATATGACTTTGGCTGCCCAGATATTCTTAGGTTGGTCGTGGGCTTTGTAAACAAACTTGGTTGCAACTCCAAATGAGGTTCCAGCACCTCTCGCAGCCCAGAAGAGATCCGGATTCTGTGTTTGAGATGCAGTGACAATATTTCCATCTGCCAGAACGAATTCAACAGATAAAAGATTGTCGATAGTTAGTCCATGAGCAGGTGTGAGGTAGCTGTATCCGCCACCCAAAGTCAGTCCACCGACTCCCGTATGGTTGACAGTACCTCCGACACAAGCAAGTCCCATACGACCAGCCGAGATATCAACGTCTTTCCACAAAGCTCCACCCTCCGCAGTGACTGTCTTCTTCTCCACATCGACGGACACGCGTCTCATGCCCGAAAGATTGATGCACAGTCCACCGAAGGTTGACGAGGAGCCACTCGTACCATGTCCACCACCACAAACTGCCAAATCAAGTCTGTGCTTAACACTGAACAGTACAGCCTTGGAAACATCTTCAGGAGTTTTCGGGAAAACGACTAGGCTCTATGGTTTGTAAGTTCAAGACACCCACAAGAGTATACTGTACGTCATACAGCGCGTCTCTCTGCAACCTTGGACCACCGTCTGATGCCTTCTTCATATTCGTAATCGTTCTCCTCAGCTACCTTGGCAGCTTCAGACAAGTTAGCTCGAAGATCTTGAACATCTTCCTTGGTAAAGCAAGAGAGGGACTTGGCGATTGCGAGAGGATCGATTTTGGCTGAGAGAGGCGGTTGGTTCTCATCCATGGAAGGAGCGGTAAGGTGGGAAGAAGACAAGATTGCCCTGTTGGACCGCATCTTGAGCCTGTATTGTTTGAATCCTGAATTTTGAAGCTGGTAGTAGAAAGATTGGAGGACGAGAAATTGCGCACTGGACTTCGTCGGTCTCAATATCCGTGAATGGAGACTGAAGAAGATGGATGGAGAAGTGAATCAAGAAGCAGTGTTGAGGCAAAACTAATTCACTTGCACGAAGTAGCCGCTCACAAGGGGAAGGCACGATGTAGGACAACATGGAAGCGACTGTATCATCGTCACACCTGTCATGCCGTGTACTCACCTGCCCTGCCCCATCATGATTCATTCTGTTGGACAGATCATACCCTCCTTCGTAGAATAAGCTGACAACAAACATTTCTCGCTGGGAATGCTGAAGATGCCAAGTGCCCGTAGAACAAAAGGGGAATTTGGTCGGTCACATGACTCGTGATGGATGAGTGCCCAGGTAGCCACAATGTTGCGAGGAGTGGAAAAGCCCTTGCATTCCGCAAATATCCCAATATTTTGGACAAGAGAACCGTTCTATGTAAGCCTGGCCATTCATCTAGCCTTCAGGTCTATCCACCAAACTCCATTTTATTTTCCCACCAAAGAGATCTCGAAGGGTATTCAACGCACATCATCAACCATATCCAAGCGAGCTCATCTGAACTCATCCATGAATTCCTTGTGGAACTTTGCGATGCTTCCAACCCATTCCGTACCAGGGGCCAAGAAGGTGGTTCGGAAATGGAGGGTGTTCTCCTTTTGACCAAAGCCAGAACCGGGAACAACACAGACTCCAGTGGCGTCGAGGAGACGAGAGGCATAGAATTCGTCTGCAGTGCGACCTTCCTTCTTCGCGGCTTCAACGGCCTTTGGTGGTAAGCTTATGGTGGGAAAGAGATACATAGATCCCTAGAAATCGATTAGTTAAAGACTTCTACAAGAAGTTCACTACCACATACCTGAGGAGTACCACATTCAACACCCTCCATCTCCTTGAAAGCTTCCCACAAAGCAGTAGCTCTCTTTTGCAGACCACTGAAAATGCCATCCCACTCCTGCTTGTAAAGCTCGTAGCTGGGGTGTCCTGGCTTTGGTGGGTTGACCATCATTTCTACCAGGCATTGTCCAATCACTGGCGCACACAAGCTGATAGAGACGAACTTGTAAATCTGCTCTTGAACTTCAGGATCAAAGCCACAAAGCTCGAAATATCCTCCTCGGTGACCACATTCGCCAACCATTCCCTTCGAGATACTGTGCAGCGAAGCAAGCTCGACATACTTGTACTTCTCCGGATCCTCTTTCTGCATATCTCTCAAGACACCCTTGAAGCTGCTGAATTTGCCCATGAAGACGTTCGTCTGGTAGACTTCATCTGCCATGATCACTAGCTTCTCTTGAGCAGCAAACTCAATGACAGCCTTCACATCTTCGACAGGCAGACTGGAACCAGTGGGATTTCCAGGGTTGATAATGACGATAGATCGCACATCAGTTCCTTCTGCCACGGCTTTCTTGTATGCTCCCTTAATTGCTTCGAGATCGGTTCCCCAGCCCTTTGACTCATCGAGGTAATATGGTACACACTTTGCGTTTAGGACGGAGAGGGATGCGGTGTAGAGTGGATATTGAGGAATTGGGACGAGGATACCAGTCTTTGGCGAGGCACAAATGATGTGAAGGAGGGTATTGACCCCGGATGAGGCACCGGCAGAGAGGTAGATATCCTTAGGATCTGCGGGGTGGCCGTCTCGCTCTGTATCACGACATATCAGCGGAATGACTTGCCAATGGAGAGCCTGCACATACCTTCAATGAATCGGGCAACACTGTCCTTGATTCCTGGTGCTCCAGCACTAGCACTGTATGCACCAACAGATCCAACAGTCTTCAGTAGCCATCTCGCCCTCTCAATAACATCGCTCTTGTATCCCAATTGGTTCAGCAGGACGTCCTCCTTCTCTAAAAGTGGAGGGTATTCAACCAAGCTCAATACTTGTCTGAAGAAGGTGATTGGCTTCTGATCCAGCTGTTGCGGGTTTCCAATATTGCAAGAGATAACCTTATCGAACGGTAGGTCTTTGGAACCCTTGGCAAGCTTGACTCTGTACTCCTCCGATCTCACGGCAAGCTCTCCTCTGACCGCATATTTTGCCTCCTTAATATGTGGGTTGATATTATTGATATTCAAGCTGCGAAGCGTAGTAGTCGACGACATCTTGCGAATGGAAATTTGTTGTTTGACCGCTATGGTGGGGAATCTCGAAGGAAATGGCGTGTTATCTGGATATAAATCACCCACGGTCAGAGAAGCTCCTCTTGCTAGCAACTAGTCATGGTCATGCATGAGATCCAAATTTTTCTTTCTGCTCTGACAGTGGCAGAATAAGAAAAAACTGGTCTGATCAAACAGCGCACTGCGTCAGACCAGCATCGTCCAATACCTGGGACGAGACGCAGACCGATGGAGATATGTCCCGCATCTGGCCGATGCCGGAAACCTCCAGCGCTTTTCGGGCCCCGCGAGAAAAAGTTTGAGAGATATAATTGTAAATCGGACTTACTTGAGGATTTTAATGCTAGTCCGCGGGAAAAGCAATGTGTTTGGGATGGAGATGAAGATGTCTTGTGGCGAGGTAATAAATTTTGCAATTGTCGTGGGCTTGTGCCTCTGGCACATAATGACGCATTCATTGCCATAGCTTCCTTCTCTGTTCTGTTGCTCGAGATTTGGACCCGCGATTGGCGCGACTAGCTCCCGCTCCGCTGAGTGAATTTGTTTCTTGGTGTTATCGCTGAAACATCGTTGGTGTGTTCGACCTTGAGATTGAGGTGAGTAGTTTGTTCTGGTCAATTGGCGTCCGATATGAGATCTTTATCTGTCTGAGATTATCAATGGGGAGTGGGGTTGAGAATGGCTTGGGCGTGGCTGACCCCCAACAATGTCGAGTCTTCGGATCTGCACAATGCAGCCGGTGAGCGGTGACGGAGGGCGATGTAACGCTGGAAGATACTTTAGTTTCACGTATGCATTCCACATAAGCCCTACAAGAGGGTGCGATAACCTTAAACAGAGCTCAATGTTGCTTGCCAAGTATGTCGTGGGGTTCATGAAGTATCATCGGCCTCAATTTTCTATCCTTGCTATTTGGTGCTATGTTCTTTTCGGCCCAATTATACCTGCTTCTTTGTTTGAAAAATTGTATATTACTTGTTTAGAAACCAGATGACCTTCTATAATTTTCTTTGCTTCAACGTCTGGATCTGACAATAGAGCTGTGCTTGGTCCTTGTAATTTGTTTGCGCTATTTTATATCAATTGATATTCCTGCTCTCCAGGACTCTTGCGCACAGTTTTATAAGTTTATCGAGTCTATTGCTAAGATCGAATCAGATTAAAATTTATTGTTAGGAGTGGCTCAAAAAGATATGAAGCCATCTAAGCAAATATTGTTTTATCCCCGCCATGTCCGAACAATGTAGGGGCATCAGGGCACTAGATCTTGGATGTCCATCGTGCTGGGGGTGCATCAATTGCTGTGAAGTGACACAGGGACTGTAGCCTGTAGCAGGAAAACAAGCTTCCGTGGGTTCCATGTCTTTGAGAGTCTCTGACATTGTGGATCATTGACAGCGTCTTCACAACTTGGAATGCTCAAGAGTGGATAGAAAATGTGCTGCAGTTCAAGATTCGGGATCTTCCAAAAAGACGGGAGACAATTAAAACATTATATCCCCTTCTATCCAAATAAATCCCAAAAAAAATTGAGTGGCTCAGAGCTCAGAGACAAGTGCTGTTTGTGTTGGAAGAAGAGTTCTTACTTACTATTAGCACTTGCATAATAAACCCAGATACACAAACAAACCACTACCTATCCACCTCTTATTCCTGCTTCTGTTAGCATTACTACAAATACAATAGCCGCCACGCAAATCGGCCTACACAGATTCTGTAAATGCTAGCGAGTGACCTGAACCACTAAGCTGTTAGTGGAGTGAAAGGAGGAAGTTGTCTCTTTCGCTCTGAGCTAGCGGAGCCGCAGCGAATTGTTTGGACAAATTTTGCTTAATTGAATTTATAGCTCGGGTCCAAATTCGGTCGTCCGCGTCCGCCTGCTACATGATGTCTTGTAGGCATGACTGATGACCATCTCGTCACATTTACCACAATGTCTTTTGGCAAGTCTTTGTTCTCAACTCCCTCAATGTCCCAACCAAGCCTAGGACTTTTCATTCTCATAAGTTAGGTCTCCAGTGTCCTTCATCCATCCACAGCCTCGGCTTAGCTCTCATATTCTGAATGTCCGTCCTCCGTCCAGACAATCTCTTTCTCATAAGTCGGTTCAATTGTCAACCAGACATTTTGCTATAACCTGAATCTCTATTCTCAGCTTTACTTCTTTCAAAGCCTGAATGTCCTTACTTTTAACAGTACTTCTCCTCCGCAAATGTCAGGTCATGAAACCATACATTCCATACAATTATAGCATGACCCAAACATCCTAGCCACGAATTCCCTCACGCCCCTACACGATCTGCTTTGGCATCGATCAGTTCCGACATAGTGCTTGTGGTCTTCAGGTCTGCAGCAGCTCGTATATACCGTGTAATGTGTAGTACACATGATGAAGGAACTTATAATTATTGACTCCTAAAACCTGAGATGGAATACGGCCTTGTATTTGTGCTCTCCAGGCAGCAGAAAACTCCACTTGAAACAGAAAGAGATCATGCGATACTTTTATGTTTCATGATGCAAGTGGTACGAGTACTACCTCGTAGGAACCCGGGTGCGATCTACTGTATGTGCCGAGGGGTAAAAGTCACAAAGCATGATTGGTCGCTGATTTGCGGAGATGCACTAGTTAAAAAGTCAAAGACAACCACAAAGCCGAGCCGAGCCATTCAATCGTTAACACCAAATCAGCCTCTCCGTTCGTCCGCTGATCATTGTGCGGAGAAATCCTTGTTATGTATCTCCAGGACCCTCTTCGAATCACTGGCCTTCATGCTCTGAATCACCAAGGATGACTATCCAGTCAAGTCAAGATGTCATGACTTTCATCATACTTCAATTGACCTGGTGCGAGCCTAGACTTTTGTGAATAGACGTTTGAATATACATTCACTTCACACACTTTAAATCGCAAGGTTTGGAAGCACAGGACAGAAATCGTACAAGCCAGATGGTGGTATCACTCTCTACACTTCCATCTCAACCCCAAGACAAAAGCTTGACTGCACATGATTTTTATTATGTTAAAAATACATTTCTCAGAGATCTGCTCGCAGCCCTGCAGCCCTAAAGCTACGAATTAAAAAGTCCGTCCCCGCCCCACGGACTCAGATCGACAAAGCCGCAACTCCAGCGGCAAGGCCCTGCCCAAGCTATCACCAAGTCTGTGAGCAGCAGCTCTCAAAGTTGAAGTAGGCTGCTCTCCTGAAGTAGGCTGCTCTCCATAAGGCGCAGTAGGAGCAGTTGTAGGTTCTGTTTCTCCAGGGAATGTAGTTGAAAAGAACTGCTCTCCATATGGCGTACTAGGAGCTACTGTATTTAATGTGCTTGCAGCCGCGAGTGTAGGCGTTGAAACCCGGGTTAATCCAACAAAGCCCCCGTCTTGTGTATCTGTTGGAATTTGATGAGAGGTGCCAAAGGTAAACAACTCAGTCACTGTCCTGGTGAACCAGGTGATGACGATCTCGCCTGAAGGACCTGTGCCACGGTACGACTCTGTTTCTGTGTAGATCTTGGTGGAGGTAGTTAGGGGTCCGGAGGGGGTGAGAGTCAAAACGCCCGATTCTAGTTTCGCAGTAGTGGTTGTGATGGGGCGGGTGACATAGGTCGTACTGTATAATGTGAGAGAAACTGTCATTGTGGTGGTAATGGACCTGTCTGCTAAGGCATTGTTGGCCTTCTCTGCAACAATAACTTGGGAGAGAGAGGAGATCGAAATGAGGAGGGCTAAGAAGGAAGTGTAGATGATATACTTCATGATGAATAATGTCTGATATCTATGGCTTGGTAGTTGGGAGTGTTTGATCTCAAGAGGGTTTGAAGAACAGCTGAAAGGATCTCCAAAGCTATATATCTACCCTTCCATAGGTATATGGAGTGATTGTTAAGTCTGAATCTCTCAGATCACTCTGCCTACCCTGCAGTTGAGATCCCTTGAATGTTTCCACTTCTGATTGTTCTTGATCTCTGGCTACCAATAACTGTGCTCATCCAACATTGACAGACTTGCTTGAGACCACATCATAATTTGCTGAGCATTAAACAGACATGAATTGTGGTTCTCTCTTCCTTCTAGAGTATCGTCTTGGGACGTTAAAGTCAACTTCAGTTTATTGCTGTCCATATTCAATGAAAACCGAGTCGCTCTCGCGGCTCTGACAGGCGATGGATGAGTAAAGTCAAGCTACAGTCACTAGATGAAAACACACAATGTTGCACGTAAATCCGATCCGTAGGTATGGTAGATGAAAGAGGGATTTCAACTCTAAACAGAAGTATGTATGTATGTAAGAGAACGCAAATATGGGCTTTCAAGATGACGCTTATCATCTTCACCTACTATATAATGTTGAATCTTTAGCAGAGGTCAAACTCATCGCGGTGTTCCCAAATCAAAAGTTAATGAACTAGCAAGACATGAACTCGGAATCCAATATGGTGTTCAACGCAGCATTAATTTTCTATCTCTATCGATGCTACGGAGAAGCAGATATCGTGTCTATACTGTTTGTTGCACCGGAAAATGAACGCATAGCAGAAATGAACGCCCACCATCACCCTGCTTAGATGCTTTGAATTGATCAGCCAAACGCCGAGATATTCCAGTATGCAGTACAACCAGTGCTTCAGTGCACTTTCTATCCACCGAAATGAAACGCAATAGATAGTCTGGAGTTCTATCAATCTGGGCGAAACTATTGCGGCCGGTGAATTGATATTCGATTCAGACCCAGATCCACTCGAATTTGTGCTCAGCCACAAAGAGATCTTTTGTCAGCGACGAATTTCACCTCAGAACTGGTTCCTCTTTGTATGATTGAAGAGTACTTTGTCCAGAAGTGGAATAGCAAGAACGAAGGAAGCGTAAGAGGTGTTCAAACTTTGTAGAAGCAGAATGCCACGTAGAAGCTGGCCGCTTCCATCTCCTCATCGCTGACAAGAAGACGTCCTTGACCCCTAGCTCTGACTCCCATACGCTCACTCAAAGGTCCCAACGTCTCGTCATCTTTGTCGGTCTTCCAGATTTGATCAAAGGGAGCGTGGTACTGCATTTCCAGGTTGTAGTCTTCTGCAAGAGCACGGAACGCTTCCCAAGGAACAACATACTCAGGAACTTCCTCCACAGCCTCATGTAGGAAGAAGTTGTATTTCCATCCGTACGGAGGTCGGAAAATGCCATCTGCTGGGGTCTCTCCTGGAAATCGTACTTTGTAGATCTCATTGCCCCAACCTGCAGTCTCTTCTGCCTCCCCCTCCTCAACTTCCCCGTCATCTTCTTTCTCCTCTCCCTCTTCATTGTCCTCAGCAGGCCCGGCTTGCTTCTTTTTGGACGCCATGCGGTCATTGAAGTCTTTGACTTTACCAGTCAGGATGTCTGAGTTGGGAATCGTGCCGATAAATCTACCTCCTTTCTTCAAAGCACCTGCCACATTCTTCAGCATACGGCGTGCCTTTTCCTCACTCTCGAAAGCATAGTGCATGCAGAACATCATGCTAACCACATCGAATCCTCCTCCACCGAATCGTGACGGTCCACCAGAGCCGTCAAATCCCACATCACGTACCAGGGGGACCTTTTCAATGGTATCACCGAAACAATCCTGAACGAAGAATTCGCCCTGAAATAATCGAGGTTGTGGTCTGCCATTGTAGCCTCCCCTACCACCACGTCCACGACCACCTCCACCACGGGACGACATTTGACGGTATCTGTCCTTTGCTTGGTCGATTGAGATGTCTGCTGGATCCAGGCCGACATACAGTTCGACTGGTTGTGGAGCTTGCTGCCATTTGCCCAGGTCACCACCTTTACCACAGCCAATGTCGAGAACCAGCAGACCTTTCGTCTCAGTGGGGCCTTCTGCGAATACCATACCACCACGTTCTTGTGCTCCAGGTGTGTAGTCCTCACTTGGAGAAAACTTCTGAATAATGGTGCTCTTGACCCAATTATTGAAGCTTCGAAGTCCCTTGATGCGACTCTCCGTCTTTCGCCAATCGCGGCCACGTTCTGGAACTGTATTGTAGTGCTGCTTAACGGCATCATGAATTCCTTGCTTAGCAACAGCAGCTTCTAGCTCCTTCTCACGTTCAATCTGCTTTTGACGAATCTGCTCCCTCTCAGCATCTGTGATCCGAGCTCGCTGACCTGGCCGCTTCTGCTTTCGAGGTTGTGGTGAAGGTGATCGTTGGCGCTTAGCAGGATTTGAAGGCGAGGTAGATCTCCGTTTTGAATCTGAACGAGGATCGAGACGTCTGGGAGTGGAAGTCGAAGGTGATCGCGATCTCTTGCGCTTCTTCGCAGGTTCGAGTTTGGTAGCATTGAAAGGCTGAGGTTGCTCATCCACAGGGGAGATGCCAGCGGCGTCGCCCGCCATCGCAGGTGTAGGATCGACAAACGGGATCGTAGATAATTTCGATGGTAACAAAGTCACAATGCGTTTGGTGAAATATGAAGGCTGAGTTTGGAATTCGTGAATTGCAGGTGGTTGTAGGTGAGCGAAGTCACATGTGTGAACCCCAGAATTTGAGCTGAGCGGACCTGCCTCGCGTCGCGGCTAGTGCCTGGAATTGGTCGCGAGAGCTTTAAGCTTCTTGAAGTAATCAACAGGTGAAGACAACAAGACCATCTACAAATTCCACAATCTTTCAGCGCCCGTCGACCTTTCACTCTTGGGCAACCATTTCAAACAGACAGTAACCTACAAGATGGGTTCTGATCCTCAGTATGCGAAGTACCCTCTTCTACCTCTCGCCCAGCACATTTTCACTCTCACCAATCCTTCCGCCCCAAAAGCAACTCAACAGACTTCATTGAAGAGCCTTCAAGATGCCATCACGGAGCATAAGATGGCGCCTTTGTACCGGTACCTTGCACATCCAGCAGAGGGAATTCTGAACGAGTCCGGTGTCAGCGCCTCACAACCAACGAAGCCTCTCGGACGAAAACCAAGTGCAGCGGGCATGGTAGCAAGCAAACACTCGATACCAAAGGTTGATCTACCATGGGACGAGGCTCTGTATGAGAAGCTAAAGAAGGAGAATGATGAGGAGTTGGAAAGCTTCAAGAAGGAGGAAGAAGAGGCGGCGGAGAAGGCTGGTGACACAGAGGTCCAAGCCGCAAGAGGAAAGAGAGCAGAGTTTTGGGCACGAGTGGGTGACAAGGTATGATCTTGTTGTCGGAGATTTGTCGAGTTATATGCTGATGATCTCTGCTAGGACCGAGCGATTGCTGCTTACGAAGAGGTTTTCGAGAAGACTGGTGTCTTGGGAACCAAGATTGATCTCGTGCTTGCTATCATCCGGATGGGCTTATTCTACGGCGACAAAGCACTTGTCAAGAAGCATGTTGACCGCGCAAAGACATTGGTTGAAAGTGGCGGAGACTGGGATCGAAGAAATCGATTAAAGGCCTACCAAGGCTTGTACCTGTTAGGCGTTCGCTCCTACAATCTAGCCGCACCTCTTCTCCTCGACAGTCTCTCAACCTTCACAAGCTACGAACTCTGCAGCTACTCGTCTCTGGTAGTATACTCCGTACTGGCTGGATCTGTGTCCCTAAAGAGAAACGACTTTAAGTCAAAGGTGGTTGATGCACCTGAGATCAAGGCAATACTTGGCGATGGCGAGGACAAGCTTTTGGCGCTTTCAGGAGCATTATCGGCTGGTCCCGGAGCTGACGAAGAAATGAAGGATGTTTCTTCCGCAACGCCTGCTAAGACCGCCGTCAATCTCACCACTCTTGGAAGCGACCAACCCGAAGCAGAAGCTGCTCTCGATTTCTCACCACTTGCCCAGCTTGTCAGCAGCTTGTATAACGGAAGCTATCGATCATTCTTTGGAGCTCTTGCAGCAGTGGAAGTGAGCTTCTTGAACCAAGACCGATATCTGTATGAACACCGAGGGTGGTTCGTTCGCGAGATGCGTCTTCGTGCATATCAGCAATTACTCCAAAGTTACCGAGTAGTGGGGCTGGAGAGCATGGCTAATGACTTCGGTGTCTCGGTCGATTTCCTTGATCGGTGAATAAAGCTCCTCTCTCAATGTCATATCGACTAACATTTTTTTCAGGGACCTAGCGAAGTTCATCGCTGCTGGACGAATTCCTTGTACCATTGACCGCGTGACAGGAAAGGGCATTATCGAGACCAACAGACCGGATGATAAAAACAAGCAATATAGTGACGTCGTGAAGCAGGGTGATCAACTTATCACCAAGTTACAGAAATATGGTCAAGCTGTCAGGTTGCGAGGAAGTGAGCGGGCATAGGGAGGACAAGTATTACGACGATGAGCGCATTCATGCACACTTTGCCCTTTGTACGATATTACGGCGAATAGAGGAGCGTCTTTGCACGAATAGATCTACAGTCTGTCAAAAAGGACTCCGGCGGAGATGATGTGTTCGCCGAATGAGTGAGGCGACTTATATTGGCTTGAAAAGGAAAGACACGAGTCTAACTTCGAGAGTGCTTTCTTGCTACTTCTATATACATCATTTTTCAATCCTATAAGTTGAGCTTGGGCCAGGTGTTAATCACGAGTGTGTCATTAGTGGAGTCCTGGTATTCTCGAACAGTTGGTTATCGCAACCGTTCATTTATTGCACGGAAGAAACTACGTTTCTCGGGTTCATATTTCATGTTGATATCTAAGAATACCTGGTAAGTCAAATAATAGGACATACGACTCAATGTCTACCAAATACTCCTCGCTTATGGCTATTCAGATTCGGGGCATAACAGCCACTCCATACACCAATCTCCAAGAAAAAAATCCAACGTCGTACTGTGATAGCCAAACGCCTTTTATGTCAGATCATATTATCCTTCCATACTCCGCTTAAGCCAACTCAGAAATTGCTCCTCCCATCTGCTTGAAAACCAACGATGTATCTCCTCTTTGCCTGGCCGTCGCCGCCCCAATCGATAGGGATAATGGTAAGCAAGTTCGCAAAGAGACTTCCATCCTTTCTATAATTCAAAAGCTCTACTCTGGCCTCTTCGCCTGTCGCAATTTTCTCACGCAACTCTTTTCTTGCGAGTGCATTGGCTTCGTGGACTCGTATATCTTGATGAGCCTGACCTGGTGAATACTGGAGGAAGCGGCAATTATGTCCCATAATTTCGTCGCTTTTATACCCGGTTAATGCTTCGAAGGCTTCGGAGCAGTATACCAATGGTAAGTCTGGTTTTTCGGCGTCGGCTAGTACCAAGGCTACAGCACCGTCGACGTTTCCTATATGTATCGTTGGATTTGGACGATTGTAAACACGGATCTGGACATGTTCAGTACTACTTGAGCACCGATATGGGGAGTTGAGATAAGAGGTACTGTATACGGTGCGTGGAAAGAGGAAGGAAAAAGCAATTCAACATACCAATATCGACATGATATCAATGCCGCTGGGCGAATAGAGCCCCGGATAGATAAGAGGATCACTGGGTCTGGCCTGCTGATTCGAATACGTGGTGGTGGTACCATGAGACACTGGCAAGTCCGTCACAGGCCCTACAAATGTACTCCCAGAAGCACCATTCACCGCATTCCGTGAAGCATACGCGCGACGAAGCTATAAAAATGTCAACCAGCCATTCCCCACGTGACGGCCCCCCGCAGGACCCTAAATCCATCCCAGGTAGCAGTGCCAAGGAAAATCTCACCTCCTCCAGCTTCTGCGCCTGTGCTTGGTATTCCGGATTCATACCCCTTGAACAATAACGACCATATCTGGGCAACGACACTCCAGAATAATGTAAGTGTCTACTATATTTTTCTCTGCATGATGAGTTTATGTTTCTGCCACGCGAACTTTTTGGTTTCTTGCTAGTTTGCTCGGTTTCCCCATTTTTTGGAAATGCATTTTGGTAGGCGCGATCTGGAGGCCGTCTCGACCACCTTGAGATCGGGACGCACTTCCAGCCAGCGAGAGTGCCGGACCCGGCTTCGCTTATGCCGGGTAATCGTTACGTATGTGGACTGGATGTTTCTATTCTCTGATTTCAGGGTATTGCTCTCGTGGAGGCGTCTCCGCCGTTGACTTGATTTGCGGTATTTTGATGCACGTGATTCAAGCAGCTGCTGAGTGGCTCCTGGGGCACTCAGTGGAGCTTTGTGTACGGTGTGTTACGTTCTGTTGCTTGTCTTTGAAGCTCCAGTTCCTTGGGGATGTATTGCCGGATTATTTTGTCCTCTGTCGTCCCGAGACTCCCGGTGATGATCTCGAAAGTGCGAACGTCATCATGGAGCATATGTGACACAAATCTCGAAATTGATCATAGTGACATGGTCTACTACTGGGATAGCGGTTCCTCGCAGATGCAAGATTGAGCTTACGGTGCCGCATCTTGAGATCAATCATGGACGTTTTATACTCTTGTTGAACATCGTTGCTTAATTCAGTCAAGACAAACAAAAGAAAACCAAGAAAGAAATTAAGAAGTGTCTACTATTTCGAAAGTTTCCTCCAACTTCTCGATCTTACTAAATAATCACCCTCATTCCAGCTTTCACATTTGTACAGGCCTGCATTTGTATCAAACAAAACATCACTGCCATAAGTAACGGTCAAATATAAATTAATTCATCTCCTTCACTCTCAAACAAATCCAAAAATTGAAAGAGATGAAAGCTACGATCTTCATACTTTGATAGTCGCACCAAAACGCATGAGGCTGAGAGGATATTTTCCGAGTGGTCGAATTCCTGCATACTTCGTCACGTGATTAGCATGTTTCTTTTTCTTGCATGCAGATGATATATGCTTAATGATGAATGTGGTGTACTAGGGATCGGAGTAAGACTTGAAATTCTGATAGAGAGAAAAAAGAACCGTGCGTTGATCGATTTTAGAGGTTGGTTTTAGGAAAGTCTGAAAATGGTTCGTGCCCATGCATAGCAGGAACCCTTTTTGATATTTTAGAATTTTTACATTAAAAGTAGGAAAGAGCTTGAGTAAAGAAGAAGTATCATTGGGGGGAGAGTAATTTACAAGACGAGAATACTTCATAGGTGGGAAAGTATCAGAAGGGGAGAGCATCTCCCAAGAGGAAAATGTCTCCTAGGAGGAGAAAGATACACATGCAGAAAGCACTTCACAATAGGAAAAAAAAAACTTGAGAAGAGAATATACACTAATACAAGGAGAGTAATTTACAGAAAGAGAGCAACTCACAGTAGGAAAATACATCACAAAACAAGAGTACTTTCTAGAAACAAAAGTGAACAAATTCGAGAGCGAACAATATTCTGCCATCAAGTTTGGTTGTAGGCCGAGTCTTTGAGCTGAAGCAACAACTATTCACTGACAACAAACAATAGGCCTTGACAGCAAAAATCAAAACAATACACACTATGTCTTCACACCAGCATCCAAACCCCCATATAACAAGAACCACAATTCAATCCACTAACACCAAATATGACCTAACCTCCCACCCTGACATATCGCCTCCACGGAATCCCCAAAGACGAAACTGCAGCCTCATATATATACCCTCTATCCGATTCTTTGCCCAGCCCCCCAAGATATATCGCCAGATTTAAGAGCGAACACCAAAGCCCCCCTGATGTTCAAGAAACACTCATTCACTCTCCAAACCCGCGACGGACCATCCCCCCGCCTCCCAGTAACTACTCCAAGCGGACACTACGGAACCCTCCTCATCCACGAGAGACATTGCGTTGTATGACAAGCACTCGGGCTCTCCTGGTGCTGCTGCTGTCTTCGACGTACGTGGCGTGGATTTTCCCATTAACGCCTTGAAACCTTGGAAATTTTTGATGAGGTTGAAGAACAAGAAGAGACATAGTTTTTTGTCTGGTAATGAAAGGTATATGTTAACAAAAAACCGCAAGACACAACATTGCCAGCAGACAATATACTGTACAATACAACCAGAAAACTCAAACCCATACCCCCTCTCTGCCTCCCCTATCTGCACCATCTCCTCTTATCTCCGTCCCTCCACCACCACATACAAATCTTCTCCTCTCCACTCCACTGACCAAAATTCACCATCTCCGCTATCTAATCCGACCCCCTCAAACCCCGAAACATGTCTCACCAACACGATCCTCAATACCCCCATTCTCATGCCAAGACCTATAGTCAGCTGAAGAAAAAATATCTAGAAACATCACGTCTTCCACAACCGCAATCATGGCATCCAAGCCCACACTTGCATAGTGGCTTGGCATTGACTGACTAGTCCCCACCACCAGATCTCAGCCTCGTCAAGTATCACTCACATTCATGGAGTTCCTCAAATTGAACATTTCTTTTCTGTATTAAAGTTTCTTCTTCTTCTGAGCAAGCTGAAAAAGAGCTGGCGGATTTGCTGTAAAACACGTACAATACAATACTCTTCGCAGCATCCAGCTGGTAGTCTTGGGAAGATATTTGTGACAAGAAAAGGAATACAATGTACATAGCATAGGCCCGAAAATGCGCGCAAAGCAAAGTAAAGCCACCACCTGAACGCCATGCTCCTTCCCACCAGCCATATATGCAAAGAGCTAAGTTGCCTCGCCCGGAATTTTTAAAAAGCAGACATGTTCCCCAGCCCGTCGCTGATGCATCGCTATGTCGTAATTTCAACGCTTGGGAGTTAAACAAAAGGAAAGTCGCCGCCGTTATGATGCGGCTCATCGTGTTGGGTTGACGGTTAACTCCACCTCGGACCCGTCTCGAGATGGCTGTCCAGATCTATCCCCGTCCATGGAGGAAATGAATATCTGCTCCTGTCTCGTATTATCCTGTTCTGGCTTTGGTGCAGCTTCCTCGTCCCCTGATTTCCCGTCCAGTCGGAGGATAATACGTTCTTGCTTCTTGAACATCTTGTAGAAATTGTAGCTCCCCCATAATTGCGCCGAGGCGAACAGGACATGAAGCATTGGTGTTGTGATCTTGAAGGCAATTGTCCAATCATACCATAGCACTCCGAACAAGTACATTGTTAGAGCAGTTTCCGCGGTCGTCCCAATCAGTGTACTGACGCAGCAGATTCGGAAAATCTTGTAGAGGAATTTGTGCTCGTTGGGATACACGCGGTAGAGAATGATGGAGATGTGAGGGAGGAATTCGGAGACAATGTCGAAGGCACCTATGAAGAGACAGTATTAGTAAGACATCCGCAATAAGGAGGCACTGTCAGCAATAGGGCTGGAAGCGACAATAGCTTACCCCATACTGTGCAGAGAATGAACTCAATTGTAGCATCCCTTTCCCGCACTAAATTTAAACTGATCGCAATGGCCGATTGTCCAATCATGATGGTGCCAATGTGGTGGCCAACACTAACAGGGGAGATCTTTGGTCGATAAAATAATTCGAAGACATACATCGCGATGAGCCTGTACTGAGTCAGCAAGGGACCTAGGATCCAACAAGTAACTCTTGGCATCTGGACGTCTCCTCACACTTCGAAGAGAGTGACTTACATTTGGGCAACGATAATCAGAACATCCCCCATGGTAACGTAGTGGGAACCTGCGAATGGTGTATGGAAATTGGCAGTCCCAAACGCAACGTCAACAAAGGGATATGCAGCAAGGACCAATATCAACAGTTTTGTCGAGCCGGCGATATGATGATTGACAAAGCCTCTTCTTGTTGTCTCGTCCATCCGTGTGTACGTCTCTCCATATAATCTCCTCAGCAAGAAACCTTCGAGGACGTAGAATCGTACGACGAAGTAGACGACGAATATAATGCTGATGATGAGTGCACTAAAGGGCGCCAACTTCGAGATTGTCTGGAGGGGCACTTTGGTGACATGAGGTCCTTTGTGGGGAATATCTGTGGAATTCACCACCAGTATCTCTCGAACCAGGAGATCCAGATCTTTGGCCATTGTTGTCGACGAAGAGGAACCCTCAAGAGATGTTGGAAAGTCGAGGACGCAGGGTGATGGAGACGTGTATCTGAGAGGGAGCACTGAGTCAAGGACCAAGGACAAACGTGAAGTCGTGGTAGAATAGTCACACGAGCATTCAGCGTCGAAAGAGACGTGAATGAAGGAGCGTATGAAGAAGAAGATTGAAGACGAAGACGGAGCAGTATTAAGTAGACGCAGCGATTGTTGGTCGGCGCATGGCAGGTATCCAAGCGATTGGACGGAGAAGGTTTGATGATTCGTCGAGGGAGGGTGTGAAGTTGGAGAAAAGGTTCGAAGTGTGAGGCTTCCCAGGTGTTTTCTACTTTTCCTGAGGTTGATCTGAGACAAGAAGGAACGGACCCACGATGGCTTGCTTGCACGTTCTTACCACTACTTACATACAGTGCTTTCCTTTTCCAACTGGGTATCACCTCTCTCAGCACAGCAGCACAGCATCTCCGGGCCCCACCCCTGGTCTGGTCGTCTGGGCTGGGTCACTGAGCGGCAAGGAACTACGGTCATCCTGACTCCCAGGGTCGAAGGGCTGAAATGAAAGTGAACTTACCCCAAGGTGGCTGTGGACTAGACTGGACAGTAGGCAACTCCCGTAGATTGCCCCCGTCGGGAAGTTTGCACGACCCAGCACATCTCAAATGCAAACACACACGCGAAGCTGCAGACGCCGGGAGGTGCTTTTCCTGTTGCCTGTTTCTAAAGAGGGACCGCACATTAATTACGTGGTTCGCAAGTCATGATTCTGTGCCTCTGTGCCCTTGCGAAGATTGGGCCTGGACAAGGCAAGACCGTGTGGAATCTGCTGTGGATATGGGGCTACGGTGGCTGTTCTCAAGTTGGGTGAGTGAAGAAGAGGATAAATGCAAGGAGACTAGCGTTCGCCCATTGGCCTATCAGCGATTTGGTGTCTCATCCTGTCAGGAACATTGGAAAGGAGAGACCCTGCGCTGCACCCTCTTCTTCATTGCCAGTGCGATGGTACCGTACGCCGTTGTGGACAGCGTGATTGCACCGTCTCACGCTTCTTCCCTTCTTTCGTATTCTTTTTCTGCGGCTGGTGTGGTGTGTCAAACAGCCGTTGTCGTTGTCGTTGTCGTTGTCGTTAGATTGTTCCGGCATGGGGCCCGCATCATGTTGAAGTTGCTGCTGCTGGTGCTGCTGAAATTCCTTCTAGCGAGCTGTTCTCTTCCTCCAAGATCTCACTTTACCCGTTTGGGACGCACTTGGAGAGACAAGCTTTTGCCAAGCACTGTCACTCCCAGGTCCCCACTGGTCGATCATTTTCAGGGGACCAACGAGAGATACTTTCGTACAGAATATTGCATGGAAAGCGATACTCCGTACGAGTACGTGATTGCAGCGGAAAATTACCAATACGACCCTGCACCTCCTCTGCTTCCGTATGCGTACTTGGTATTCCCACCAGAACCAGAAGAAGCTCCTGCGCACCGCACCCCGCCAAGTGGATGGAACAATGCTGACCGGCTTCGAGATTCCATCGCCAAGATGGAGATGCACCCCTCCACTCCAGACTAAAGACTAACGAGTAAGTCGGCCGGCCGGTGTGGCTATTGAAGATGAAAGAAGTGTTTGAACGCCACCAGAGCACGCAAGAAAAAGTAAGAAACAGTTTGCTTTGCCACGGCTTCTTTGATCTCCCGCTCTTACATTGTGTACAGTATAGAGTATGAGCTGATCTGACCAGACCTGATTTCCGTTTACCGTTGCCAGTTTCGCAATGTCCCTCGAGTTTGAAGCGCGGTTACTAGGTCGGCCGGTCCAACCAACCAAGCCGCATGCTGATACGAGCTGGTGGAAGTGCATTGAAGAGCCGGTCGCTTTCGGTCACATATTTCCAATTAAGCTTCAAACCAACTAGTTGGACTCCAGATCATGTCCAACGAAAAGCTGCCTTGAAGGATGCGAGGCATTGAGCATCTTCATCTTCGGTGCTAACAGCAGTAATTTACATTTTTACGTTTTATATTGCGCCCTTCTCCGATGCCCTGGATCCAGTCCGGCTGTGCTGCCCTCGGCAGAACCAACCCTATCGCGCCACCGTGGTGGCCTTTCTCGTGGACAGGTGCCAGCTCTCGACATCTACCGAGAATGCAATTGATTCACTCGGCTTAGTCAAGACTGCTCACGCACAAGGAGTGTCCGAAATACTCATTACCGAAGACTCTATCAAGCATTTCTTTCTCGACTTGTCTGTGCATCAAACGAGGTTCCATGATGATCAAGGATCCCATAGCAATCGAGAAGACAAGCTTCTCCAAGACATGTCACTCTGCCGATGGCTCAGATGATCAATGTTTCCGGAGAACGATGGGCTAAAACGAAGATTCAAACACATCTCAAGCAGCGCGACAAAAGGCTTGTTTGCTTTGAAGTGTTGGTGCACTCAATGCGTTGTTCCTCAAAGTTTCTCGATACCCCTGAGAATCCGGGGGAGAGGTCTTAGGTTCTGCGCTAGGGAGATCCGTCCCGGGTCTATGCTCAGCTTGGTCGAGATGCCGAACCACAAATGCGGAAGCTGAGATTTCAGGAAAATATCCCTCAACCAGGACCCTCTTGTCGTGTCATCGGCTTCGAAATAGTTTGAATTCAGGAAACGGCATCTGAGATTCGGAAATGCCTCAGTGGATCGCCAAAACGTACATTACGAGATCGCCAACGTACATCTTCGGGCTAGGGTTACCTAACGGCTCCAATCCTGACCGTAAGAGGCGTAGCAGATCGCAGTTGCTTCGTCCTTTCCTAACCTGGCGAATAGAGAGGTTCCGTACAGATTAATTTGCCAGGCAGAAGGGAATCACAAGGAGCAGCAGCGCGCCCTATGAATGATTGATTGCTCTTCGGCATAATGAGTCTTTAGAGTGTTCATTCATTCGTATCTGACATCAGATGTTGCGAACGAGATTTTTTCTTAGAAGGGTCATGCTTTATATCACATGCCGGCTGCTGTCAGGTCAAGACTGGGGAACTTTCGTTGAGGTCGTTTTGTCACCACAATCTCGGCCAAGTGCTTCGGGATACTTGACACATCTATTCTCATTTGAAGACCCTCAGCCACATGTATACCTCCCGAAGTCCTCAAGAGATCATCAGATCATCCTCATGGATATTCGCCGTGTCATGTGATTCGGCCCCCGCTCCATTTTTTCATCTCTCCTTTCATTGGTCCAGTCGTTCATCAAAACCACAGCCGCATCAAATTAAACGAGATGCTACGTCCTCTCCATCGGTGAAATTCGTGGCCGATTTTGCGACAGGGCACAAATTCACAAAATATAAAGTATTCCGCACAATATATTAAGTTTATATTTAATATTTTTTATTGAAGACGTAGAATAGCTTCTTGATAAGTCAGAACTGAAGTCTAATTAGAAACAAATTATGTAGGAGTGTACAATGTTGGAGTTGGTATAGGACATTTTGATGTTCTCGAGCGCTAAAATCGGCTAGGAATTTCACAGATGGAGAGTACGTCCCAAATCCTTCAAAGCTTCGAAGTTTCCAAGATCTCTGCACCAAAAGGGGCTGTGTCAGCACCTTTTTCCAACCCATGAAACACTTGCGCAATCTGCGTATTATGTCACGATCGCTTTCACTTCGTATTGGTTCACTCGCTTTCCTATTCCCCAGTTACGAAGCCTTCTCAAAGTTCCCCCGTTCTTACAACCTCCCTGCTCTTACAGCCTCGTCAATCTTCTAATTTCGTGCCACGAAATGGCTTCTCATTGGCAGGCTCGCTCCAGGCCCCAGCCTTGCGCTCGTGGAGTCTCGAATTGCCCAGATTCAGGCTTGATGACTGGTCCTGTTCGCTTCTTTCATGCTGATGGTACGCGGCATGGCTTGCAATGTTGATGGCTGTGTAACAACCGTGATACAGCTATTCCTCATTCATGATGATCTTGGCTTTTCAACTCCTCTTTGAACTCAAGTGATTCAGGAATATATAGTTGATATTCTTGCCACTGTCAATCCATCATCACATTCATCATCTACTGTTTCTCCTCTACTTCTCATACGCGTCCTATCATTCCAACACTCACTCGAAATGTCTTCCACCATCTCAATGACGAGCACTGCAACTTCGACAGCTTCAGCAACAGCATCATGTATAAGCGTCACACCCGACAAGAACGGATATGTTCCAGAATGGGCCTGTAATTCCAACTACAACTACTACCCATCATTCGCTGCAGCCATCATTTTCACAGTCATCTTCGGCCTCACGACAATGCTCCACTTCTACCAAGCATTCGCATACAAGAAATTCAGACTTTGCTGGGTCCTACTGATGGGTGCTATCTGGGAACTTGCCAGTTTCGCCATTCGATCAGTCGGAACAAGGAATCAGCAAAATACGGCGCTTGCCACCATCTCGCAGATTCTCGTCTTGTTGGCTCCTATGTGGATCAACGCCTTTGTCTACATGGTGATGGGGAGAATGATCTACTTCTTCGTACCGGAGAAGAAAGTTTTCGGCATCAAGGGCATTAAGATTGCGAAGATCTTCGTCTGGCTAGACGTTCTCTCTTTCCTTACCCAACTCGGTGGCGGTGTTCTGATCTCACCTGGCACATCTCAATCGGTTCTTATGGCCGGTATCCATATCTACATGGGCGGAATCGGGTTCCAAGAATTCTGCATCTTGATCTTCACCAGCATCGCCGTTAAATTCTTCATCGACGCGAATCGACGCGAACGAACCGAAGGCGGGAACCAGATCCTCGACAGCCGACCGCGAAACTGGAGGAAGCTGCTCTATGTCATGTTCGCCGTGTTGGCCCTCATCACCATGCGCATCATTTTCAGACTTTGTGAATTCGCGGCCGGTCTCGACCCCTCCAAGAACCCCATTCCTTACCACGAAGCCTATTTCCTGGTCCTTGATGCGTTGCCAATGTTTGTTGCGTTGGTGCTGTTCAATGCGGTGCATCCTGGTCATGTTCTGCAGGGTGAGGGAAGTGAGTTCCCGAAGGGTCCTACAAGGAAGGAGAAGAAGGAGGCGAAGAGGATAGCTAAAGAAGAGAAGAAGGCGGCTAAGGAGGAAAAAAAGGCTTTAAAGAGAGCGCAGAAGGAAGGAAAGCTTAGTATGGAGGAGATGGTTTAGGTTGAGCTTTGTGACATGTACGCATATCGAGCGAAGGAGTTTTGGAGTAATTATAGAAAGCGATTGGGACATTGGAAGCCGTGGTTCTGAGAGATGGTTTTGGAGCCCGGATTAGCTGAATAGATAGACCAAATATACCTAATTTGAATATTTTATAGACTTCCAGATCGATTGCAGTGTATCCGGCGCCTTCGAGCTCTCTATTCGCGAAGACATCTAGGTAGGTAGAGTCGATGCCAATCACGTGTTGGGTCCTCCTTCCGGCATCCGGCCCGCATTTTCATCGCAACTCCAGCCGTCTCATAAAAGCAAACATTCCAACCTGTCCTACGTGGACACAGAAAACTTATCTCCTGACCCTGTCATCGTCACAAGAAGCAATTCAAACCGGGTTTCAGTGTCACACTGCGCTCGCCAATGCAGTCGATCGACGATAAGAGCCAGAATGATGGGACTCGGGACCTCGACTCTCACTGCTTATTTTCTGAGGCGACGATGCACTCAACCTCCTGCAGTATTGTTTGTGACTACTTCGTCAATATCTGATGCCCAAATTCTCAGCTGGCCAATTCAATATCCTCAAACAACGCCTCTTCCAGCTCTCCAACTCGCGTTGAGCCAGATCTGGCAATGATGTGCCAGATCTCGATCATTTGACGCGCCTGGGCGGGCAAGGCATTTATCTACGTTCCCTCAATGGCTGCATCTGAATCATTCTGTCAAGTTTGCTATCACACCAGCCGAGAAAAAACAACTTCTTTCGCACGGTCGTGGCTTTCGGTGGCTGGTCCTTCGGGATCTAGCAAGCCAACCGGCGGGGTTTCCAAAATCTCGAAATCATGCTGTGATCGACAGAGGCTGCAAAAACGACCTCGGTGTGCGTTACCCTCGCATAGCTGTCACTTTTCACAAAGACCGGCATTCTGAGTTTTCATTGGAGGCTTCGGTGAATGCTGCAGAGGTAGTTGGGATTTCAGAAATCATCTGTCATGTTGTGTGTCAAGTGGCATACCGAAACTCAATATATGTCCGGCTTTCAGCATCTGGAGTCGAGGATCCACCGCAGATGAAGCGCTTCCGCAAGTCAAACTCCGCTGGGACTGCAGCTACCCGATCGTGTAACGTTGTCTCGTCCTTTGGCCTCGAGTTTATTTCACTATCCAATGAGTGTCAGGGTCGGAACACTGCAGTGGCTGCCGCCCGATGCAGTGCAATCGATATCATTGAAGGAGGAAAGCCATTGTGCCTCTTATCCGCAAATAGCTTTGCAGTGCGTGATCTCAAAAGCACCTGTGCACCAAGGCATGCAATTTGTTTTTCCTTACCCGCGACGTCAGGATGCATGAGATATACTTTATTTTCAAGCCGTTAAGCGTCCATGCTGAAATGCTGTCAAGTCAACGCGGCAGGTCCGCATATGTGGTGCGTGACACCGCAGCAGCTTTTTGACCTGAGTTGCTGGAGGTACTAAAGGTGGGAGGCTGCTTCCTAAGCATTGCTGGAGGACGTTTTTGACCCCACATAACATACGATTTTCGTTCCTGATCTTCGCTGTGATAATCGAAAGGTTTTGGAAGAAAGTAGTGGGCTAGAAGAGCCTATTCACATCGAGGCCATGGTCGTATCAGTTCGCGAGCCAGAGGCTGGTACTGTCTTCTCTGTTGTTTTATCTATGGTCTCGATAGGTTCTTTATCAATATGTCTTTGTAAGTGTCCTCATCGATTCTGATTTTTTTGAACTTCTAACATATAATAGCACGGCGTGTTCAAAATGTCAGAAATTGGTCAAGATTACCTCTTGTCTGCTGGTGTACGTCCCCAATTGTCTAGTGTCTGATGTCATGACTAAGATTTCAAGTGGTTCTTGTCATATATACCGACTCGATATTCTTCGCGTCTGGGACAGCGGTCCTGTCAAATGGGTTTGGAATTGATAGTTCGGACTCAATATGCACAAAAGCGTTATTGCTGTGTTTGAGCTGTTATGTAAGATCATGTCCTCTTCCTAATTTTACATTCAAAGAATATTGCGTGCCATAGGTAGCCTTGAATTTGCAGTTGCTGACTTCGCGGTCTTATAGATGACAACAAAAGTGAGGCACTCAATTTATTAACACTCAAGACTCTACTAACATCACACAAGGTGGTATGTCATTATCATAGCTGATCGGGGTCTTACCTTGTCTAATGATTGAAGTTCATCTACTTTTTCCTTGTTGAGCGAGCGGTAAGTCTTCATCACCAACATACGGCTTGGTGTGGCACCTGATTCTTCGGCTAGTATATCATTCGACGAAGCTCGAAGCCGAGATTGAAAGATACGTTGTATCTATTCAACACCTTTGGAATGTTGAGTAAGTTCCTGCACTCGCTGATTGGTTTTTGGTCTGACTAAGTCTGTAGTCCCTTACTGTGTTGTGATTGCGTTGAACTTTTACTTGTAAGTTATCTCAGATCTTTCGAGTTTCTGTGTTCTCTACTTTGACAGAGCCTGGCCATGTACTCAAGGCAAATGTTGGTTGGAGTTGAAGGAAAGGTTTGTACTCCCTGCTAATGCTGCTCAACAGTCGCTTTGCTATTTACGAAAACCGCACTTGTCGAATAGGAATGAAAAGAGTTGCAATGATTCCTCTCATCGGCTTCGATATCTTGGTCAACGTAAGGACCCCCTCATTGCACAACTGAATCCGACCAACAGATATAGGTCTATCTCACATCACTCTTCCTAATCCCCTTACGCTGTAAGTTATCCCCTTTGGCTTTCCCCCAGCCATCACTAACAAGCAAAGCCCTCTACTCCTACAAAAACAACCGAAACTCCCAAGCCCGCACCGTCGCCCTCCGAACCTTCATCGGAAGCTGCTGTACCCTCACATCCAGCGTCGTGCACGTACCCCCACCACCTTCCCACCCCGCCTCAAACTAACCCGCTACAACAGCAACCTCACCGTCGTCATGGTCCTGAACGGCGAACCAGGCTGGATCTGCCTCATGTGCTGCAACATCGACAGTCCGTCTCCCCTCCCATCCCCTCCCACCCAAACTAACACTCAATCAAAACAGTCCTCTTCTCAGTCCTCGTCCTCCACTGGATAACATCCAAAGACAACGCATCGACGCTCCCCTCCCTGCGCTCCCAACCCACGCCCCCCTCTCCTCGCCCACAACACCCAACCCTCACATCAACATCCTCCCCGCTCTCCGACTCGCCCTACGAAATCGCCTACCTGCCTACGCCGCCTAAACGCCTCGTCCCTCGACCGCCGTTATGCGATATCGAGGCCTACGAGCTGGGGTTAAGTGAGTGGGGATTGGGTCTGGGGGGGAAGGGTATGAAGGTCGGTGTCACGACGATGGTTTCGGCGCGGGATTTGAGGGAAGAGGGGGAGGAGGGGGAGGAGGAGAGGTTGCCGTTGGGGGTTGTTACTGTTGAGACTAGTACTGGTGAGTTAGTCAGCTTCATGTTATTGGGGGTTTGAAGGGAGTGCTGATTTGGATTTGTAGTGCAGGTTTTGGGTGAGGAGGGTTGTGCGGAGGTGAAGGAGATGGGGATGAGTGTTGTTGAGGAGGTGGAGAATGTGGATATTGAGGCTGGGAGAGGGGAGAGGGAGAGGGCGAGTACGGAGGATTTGTTTGGTAAAGAGTGAAGATGGTGGATAGTGTTTAAAAGAGTTCGTGGTGTTCAATTAAATAAATAAATACATCTACTCACCCTCACTCTCCTTTCAATTCTATCTGGGGAGCTTCTTGGTGGTCCGCTTCAAGCGAGGTCTGGAGGTAAATAGATTCTTAGTGAGCGATGCTAGGAAGAAGGACCCTGAGACTAGGATGTGATGTCAAACCCTATGCTGTGAAGTGATTAGCCGAGATGTAGGTCTTGAAGTTGTTCGTTCTCTGCTACATAAACCTGTGGCTGGTGTATTCGACTGGTTGACGTGAAATTATTGGGAGGTGCAAGGGTTCATGAAGACGGGTTCGAAGTTTGGACATCAGCTTATGAAAGACAAGATAATAAGTGTTAGGTAGGTCATATATAGATCCAGGGCGCGGATCCCGCGGGGAGCGCAAACGGCGCGAAACGCGCAGAATGCGCACATTGCGCATTTCACGGGATACTAAGAATTGTCGAGGCAGAGATGGATCCTTGTCGACGATGATAAACTGAAGGAATGTGTTTCGTTGTTGCAAATAGTGATGAGCGTTTCGGAGCATGGGTGGTAGACTGAGTTCCGGAATATGAACCATTTGTTGTAACTGTCGTTGATCTTTTTTGAACTGGAAACCGAAACACTGAAAGGTGTTCGCTTAATTGGTGTAGGAAATGCTATAGAGATGATACATATGCTTCTCTTCGTTGCTGTTTACAATGCGATTGAGATTAATTAAGACCGAATGAAGATGTCGCTCTACTCAGAGTCATCGTTCGTTGAATAAGATGCAAAACTCCCCCTTGTTCCTCGACTCCCTTTCCCACCTGACTTCCCTCCTCCCGTACCCCTCTTCTTCGCCACATCTCGATGCTCAACCTCTACATCCCACCCAGGCCACGATACTCTCGACAGCTCTTCCACCATCGCTACACTCCTATGTCGACCCATAGCACACACGATTCCAACCCTCAACTCCAACCCACTAAAATCCTGCTCATTATAGACTCGTCTATACCCCGACTCATCCTCCTCCGTCTTTTTCTGGCTATCCCCATTCACCACCGGCCCTTCGTCATGCTCATACCCCCTATCCTTCTCCTTCGGCTCCTCATCAACATCCACCCTCAACACCTCCTTCTTCTCATGCCTCCTAATAAGCCCATCCATCGCCTCCCGAATCTCCTCCCGGATCTCCTCTAACCTAGCCAAAAACGCCGGATCGGCCTCCATCCACTCCTGGAGCCGCTTCGAGGTGCCCACATGCGCGTCCCGGATGCGTTTCGGCGGGTTGGGCAGGTTGCGCAAGTCAAATCTCAACTGGGGAGCCGGATTTAGTGGTGGGGAGTGGGCGTGAGATATCAAGATCAGTTTTGGGAGGTCCAGGTCTGGGAGTTCATTTTGGGCGTAGGAGGGCAGGGAGAGGACTTCCTCTGAGCTGGGGGATGAGGTTTCGGGGATGGAGAAGGAGAAGGACATTAGGATGGGTTGGTTGGGTGAGAGGAGGAGGCTGAGGCTTGAATGCGGGGCTTTTGGCGATGTTTCGGGTACACACCTCGAGAATTGATAGGGGCACGACAACAGGGAGGACTTTCGTCTAAATTTCCGGTATGAGATTAGTGAGGGCTGAGATCTTGGGCTCAGCTGTCAGGGGGAAATACGCGCCAATCAGCGTGGTGTAAATACGGAACCTTCTATTGTTGGCCACCAATTTCCCCTATCGCGTCTCTATACTTGGGAATACGGATTACGGTTCAATCAATGAGCTGCAAAATACGGAAACGGTAGGCACCTACAGGTTGACACGTCCCTCGCGAGGCGCAGTGAGATTCAAGCCATGTCTTAAAGAACGAGATGTTCTTGTCTGAACTCTTTTTTCTCTTCTCACATTAACAATAATCTTCCCTTTATCAATTCTCTATTGCTTTGTACTTTGATCTCGCGACTATGGATCAGATTGTATCGTTCCTGCTCGAGCGAGCGGATAATGTCCACCACGACTGCACCAAGGAGACTTGCACGGTCAAGGAGTCGGTGTATGGGTATTATCCGTCTAAGCCCGTCAACCTTATCCTCGTTATCGTTTTTGGCCTGTCGTTGATTGCGCATCTGTACCAAGGCGCCAGATCGAGAGCTTGGACTTTCATGGTTGCTCTGGTTGTTGGAACGATGACTGAAGTTATTGGTATGTTGAATATATTGGAGCAAAAGCAACCTTTGGCTGACGGAGCTCAGGATATATTGGTCGATTACTTATGCGCAATGATCCCTTTAGCAAGGCATAGTATGCTATTGTTCAATGGAACTTGCACGAACTGTGGCTGATGTTCTTGAATAGTCTCGGTATACAATTAGTTTGTTTGACTGTGGCGCCTGCATTCATCGCTGGAGGAATATATCTTACCTTGAAGCATATGTAAGACATTAATGCTTGCCTTGCATAAGTCATCCTTTTCAGTACAAGGAGAAGCTAATTTTAGACAGTATCATCGTTTATGGAGCTCAGTTCTCACGCATTAAACCAACATGGTATACGAGGATTTTCATCTTCTGCGATGTAATGGGCATCCTCATCCAAACGTAAGACTTGATCTCTTCACTTCGCATGCCTCTACCTCCCACCTTCGCTGGTCCTTACACAAACTCAAGCACACAACCTAACATTTCTACAGCGCCGGAGCAGCAATGGCAGCGGGTGGAGGCAACAGCGTCACCATCGGCAACGACGTGATGATGGTCGGCCTCGTCTCCCAAGTCGTCACCCTGGCAATCTTCGGCCTCATGGCCGTCGACGTCTTCTTCCGTGTCCGTCGCCACAGAGGCCAATTCGCCCCATCGGCCGAAGCTCTGCGAGCCTCGAAACAGTTCAAGGGCTTCCTGATCGCTGTCGGGGTTGCGTACTGTACCATCTTCATCCGATGCGTGTATAGAATCGCTGAGATGGCGGGAGGGTGGAGTAATCCGATTATGCAGGATCAGATTGCGTTTATTATATTGGATGGTGCGATGTGTGTTGTTGCAGTGGTTGCTTTAAATGTTTTTCATCCGGGGTTCTTGTTTAGGCAGTCTTATGCTACGATTAAGGCGGAGAAGATGCAGAGTGAGAATATGGTGATGGCGTGAAGGGGATTTGTTTGGAGGGTTAATGGATCGAATGGATGAGAGGGTAATTTGCAGGATGTAGGGACTTGGGATCAAGTATATGTTTCGTGCAGAAGAAAGATTTTGTGGGTCGTGATGCTAAGGCATGTCTGGAAGATCAGAAATAGAACACACTTGTCTGTATCTTGTTTGTTCCCCTATGTTAAGTTATAGAATAGACTTTGTTTAAGATCAAATGTTCAACTTATTTTTGTCTTTAAAATGTAAGCCATGAATGGAGACAATAATCGTAATCATGTAGCAACTTTAGCTGAGAACAATGTTCCATGCTCAAGTGGTACATCCTCTTGTTATTTCATGGATGGTATGGAATGAGACAAGCAGTGTCGGCATGTTGCAGTTTAGAGCCAGGTAAGATTCCATGACAAGAAAGGACACTCCTTTTCACTTTCACTTTCAGAATCATGACTGCACATTAAGCTATGAATCGCCAAACAAAGACCGGCAACAGACGGTCGTTTAGCGTTCAATTCGCCGAAATCATGTCAGCCAATTGGCAACTGGCAGACGATTAGGTGGAGCAGACGATTGGTATGAGACAGTCATATAAAATATGACTAGTAACCTCAAGAGAGGTTACAGATTGTTTTTTCTTTTGCACCAAAGCTTAGCCTAATCCGATCCTGCAATATCTCTTTGCCTGCTCGACTTATAATAGGAATCAGGTAGTCAGGTAGGTGTATTTCATCAACCCACGTGACAATACCCCCTTCATTCGCTTACTCGGATATAAGTGGTTCCCCCTGATTCCGCGAATCAGGAACTTCACCGCAAGCGGCCCGAGTCAGGCTGACCCTTCAGCGAGAGGCTGCCGAGTCTTGTTTATATGTCCCTGATTTATTCTCTTCACTTCTGCTTCTCAAATGCTTTCAGAAAATAAAGGCATTTGGAATTTCTTGTTCCCTAACATTTTCCATAACCATCACTTAGAAAAAAACCTCACAAAACAAACCAACAAGCACCCTACATATCACCAAACCACACTTCCTCCCCCTCCAAAAAAAAAAACCATCCCCCACAATGGAATACCTCGAACGCACCATCTCCTACCTAACAAAATCCATCCGCGCCCACGACTCCAAACTCCTCCCTTCCACCCCCGCCTTCACATCCCACCCGACCCCAACCCTCACCGTAACCTCCCCCTCCTGCGGGCCCTCCGATTCCCGCCTCGACAACGACTACATCGCCGGTGAAGGCAAGAACCTGATTCCCTCGCTATCCTGGACACTGCCTCCTTCCATCTCCGCTGCGTCGGTGAAAGAGTATTTGATCTTAATCGAAGACGCGGATGCCCCGCTCGGATTCCCGATTATGCACGCGGCGTTCTATCACATCCCGCCAGAGAAAACGAGTTTGGGGCCCGAGGATATAGAGAAAGGGGAAGAAGGGGGAAGGTTGAGGGGCGGGTTTAGTATGTTTGTTTATTTCTACTTGTGTTTTGTATTCGTCCTAAAAGCCGGAGAGGTCTGTCCAAAGTGTATACTGATTTGTTAATAGAATATGCGAAGAATATGAGGGGCAATGTGTATATGCCGCCGCGGCCGTTGAGGGGGCATGGACCGCATAGGTATTTTTATGAGGTGGTGGCGTTGAGTGAGAGTGTGGGCGTGGAGGGGAAGGGATTGAGTGCTGTTGCGAAGAAGGATGAGCTTTTGAGGGGGGTGGAGGGGAAGGTTTTGGGGTGGGGACAGTGGGTTGGGGTTGCGGAGAGGAGTTGAGGGAAGAAGTGGTCTTTCTTTTCTGGCGGTAATACCCATCTAGTTCAACGCTCCTCGGTTTGTTTTGCGGACTGTCCTTCTGGCGAGAAGGGTTGTTGTCACTACAGTTTTAGGTAGCTCATGGAAGTACCTCGAAATAATAGTTCTACAAAGTAGCAGATGTCAGATATTACACACACGTCAATGCTGCGCATACCTCTAACACCACACCACTCCCATTTGCCAACGCCAATGAGTTTGCCACTCACAACGCCATTCAAATCAGCCCAGTACCACTACGCCATGTCCATCACCTCAATTTCCTCATCTTCAGAAGACTCAGCTGCGGCATGGCTTGGTGCAATGCTTAATCCACGAGTCTGTTCCCTTTTGAACTTTGCCAAGTTCTTGCGAGCGGTACCTTCGTCCACATCCATGGTATCATCATCACTGTCAATCCGTTCCGGCCGATTGCGTTGAGTCCCACGAGGAGCAGCATGGTCCTCGCCATCATCATCATCGTCATCGTCGTAATCTTGTCGAGCATTGGCGTTCTTAGCACGCTGTACTTGTCTAAGTATGATTCGATCCTCGTAGAAGTCATCAAGGGAAAGCATCTGCCTGGGTTTAGCGGTAATCAAATTGGAAAATGTTTAATTAGGACATACCTTGTCGCAACCTGACTGCGGACAATTAGCTTTCTTTACACCACGCTGACCATTTGCTTCCACAAACGTTGTCCCTTGGACATTAATATAGTCGACAATAGCAGTTTTTTCAAATGTATGGGGGCATTTGTTGTTGCTATAGGGTACTTCGAAATATTGCAGAGTGAAAGTACACTTGAGAGCAGTCGTAGAACTCTCAATTATGACCTCGTCATCACTTTCTTCGGCATTTCCACCATTCTCCTCTGGAAACCAAGCACTGGCACGTGGGAGTGGAGGCTTGTCTTGTCCAGTATGTTGTGCATCGTGTACTTGCCGTTTGAAACCCTTATAGTCATTGTGGTCGGCATACCTGCACTGGACATTAGAGCATATCAACCCAGATACCAAAGTACTGACCGTTGCATCAAGCTCTTTGCTTGATATTGCCTAGCATAATCCTCCTTGGCTTTCTTCAGCAGCTCGATCGCACTCATGATTTCCGGATCATCAGCGGGAGCATCAGCTTCATTCTCGGCATCTTCTTCTTCACCGTCCCTCTGTCGTCTAGCTGGGCGAGGAGCAGGAGCGGCTGTAATATTCTCATCCACCTCTCTGAGAATAGTGTCCTGGACAGCCAGTTCATCTCCCAGATCAATGAGCTCTCTAACAGCAATGTCTGCCTTCTCCGTACCCGTCTTGACCTGCTTACTGAACTGCCTCACATAATTCTCTTCATCGATTTCCGCCTGCGACTTATTTGCATCCTCGATGCCTTTGCCCTTCCTCTTCTCGGCCGCTTTGGCGACTGCCTCTTTGCGATCCGTAAGTCTTTCGTTGCATCTCGCTGCGGACTCCGATACCGTCTTCAACGCGGTCTTGATGTGATTCGCATATTTCGCAGTACTGCGATTCGTTCTGAGATCATCGAGCTTGCGCTTGGCATCTACGGTCAGAGGGCAGGCTGGTGGCTCGTATGGTGGGAGATCATGTTGCTGCCGAGCAGGTGCTCGCGATTCTCTGCCACGCCCGCGAGGTGCTGGAGATGATTCTTCGTTCAGGCGTGAGCGAGATACCAGGCGTCTGCTGACGGAAGCCATGGTGAAGGAGTTTGTGAGGGTCGTGTCGTCGTGATGATATTGTCGCGAAGAGGAACGCGTCGAAGAAGTTAGGGAAGACGCGATGTGGGAGGGGCTAAATTTCTACGGTACGCTAAATGGTCTTCTATCCTCATAAATTTTCTACGTAGCTTCAAACGGTTTTCACCATGCAATCTTTTGTCTCCCCTGCATGTAGGTAAAACTTATTATCAATTACTTCTTCTTATGTGATTTGTATTCTGTTTTTTCATTGTGCAGTACAAAAGTTTATGCACGCGGAATCGGGATATATTCATCCGGATTACTTACGATAGCCAAGGACATCGTATCGATGACCAATGAAGCAATCATATCATGTCTCAATGGGGCGGAGCATCATAAGTCAACTTGTGAATCTATGAGGCTTCGTCAGCTGTCGAGTGTCACTGTTCCATCTCAACATAACATCTCGTTCAAATAGCTTCAAATAGCAATTGTGCGTCACGTTATTGAGCACGACTGTCAGCATTCGTTGTATTACTCTTCTATCCTTGCGCTCTCGATTCGTCCGCTTATGTCACGATGCCTTGTCGTCGGCCACATCGTAAAAGCCGTTTAGGTTGCAGAACTTGCAAATTGAAGAGGACCAAAGTGAGTACCCCAGATCTCAATGGACATATTACTTGCTAATATCTCTTTCGTGTGACGAAATCCATCCTGTCTGTGGTGGCTGCAAGAAGTATGGCTTGCAATGCGACTTCAGCATACCGACAAATAATAAAAGCCCTGGATCTTTGCCTCAGTCGTTGTCGCCAGTTAGAATTCCTTCGTTGGAGAGAACTGCCTCTCATGATACGAGTTTAAACTCAAGAGGATGGTCTCAAAGTCATGATCTAGGCGGGTCGAATCCATCTTCAACTCCAGCCTCTGAAAATACACGCGAAGCTGGAGATTCAAAACCAAGCAATCTTTGGGCGATGACTATGAACACCCCCCAAGATCGGTTACTCGAGCTTCGGCTCATGCATCACTTCACAACTATGATTTCCAGCACGATATTCCGCCTGATCGGAAACGACAATCATCCACAAGCCATGAAAAAAGACTTCTTCGCAAGATGGATCACAGGTCTCGCTATGTCTAATCCGGATTTGATGGATGCGCTACTTGGATTCTCAGCCTTCAACCTAAGGAAGCTACAAGGCGGAACTGATAGACAGCTCTCTATTGCTTCGCACGATTACATGACATCAGCAATCAAGGCTCATTCCCAGCAACTCCAAAAGGGTATCAACGATGAGAATGCTGATATATTGTTTGCTGGGAGCTCGCTGATTGCCTTTGTTGCTGTTAGCAGTCATGAATATCTGTTTCCCGGAGAGTATGCATCACTTCCCATGCACTGGTTCCGACCATGGCTGGGGGTACGATCTATTGTCAGGTCATCATTGGATCTCATACGTTCGGAAGAAATTCTAATGCTCCTTGAAGCTGAACGCCAAGCTTTCCTCGACGATTTCTCTACAGCTTTGGAAAACTCGAAGCGATATGATTTTCTTCTTGAAGGCCTGGACAAAAGTTCTCTGGACCAAGAAACATTGGAAGCGTACGTGCAGAGTATCTACTGGCTATCGCTGATCGAGGACAATCCGAATAAAGAGTATTGTTTTAAGTTCACGGCCAAGGTTCCTCCGAGATTTGTTGAGATGTTGTTAGACCACGATCCCAGGACTTTGACCATAGTGGGCTATTTTTTCATGATTGTACAGCAAAGCCAGCAGGTGTGGTGGCTACCTCGAACCACAGGCAGGGAATTCAGAGCTCTGATGAGACTTCTACCAGAGGAATGGAAGCCGAGAATGGCCCGGGCTGTCGAAGTGTTCGAAGGTTGCGATGCGTGAAAGTCCCAGATCTGGGCTTACTGTGAACTACAGCAGACCATGACGGGTTGGCCTTTCCCGTTCGACATTCTGGATGCCAACACGGAAGGCCGAGGGTCAGATCGTTGCGTTAAATAAGCTGGGACATAGCAGAAGAGTAGCAAGTCACTCTTGAAGATTGTCCACAAGGCTGAAGAAGATCCACAACCGCAATGGTTCTCGATCAGGCGACTGGGATTACCATACCGGCATTGATCCACTTGGGATAATAAGAACGATAGGCTTGGCGAATGAGTACCCAGACAAGAAGCAACAAAGTTGCTGAGCAGAATGCATCACGTCCTTCTCACTCTCACGATTTGTGTCAGAGCTCGTTGGTACAAAAGAAAGGCGTAGTCTCATGGAGTCCAGAAGTAGCCTGGTGGCAGTTACGACGTCGAATATTAGCTTGTCACATCCCTGATCATCCCACAAACGCACTCGAAAGTTATTCCATGACGCGTGAGGATTTTGTATAACGGATACAAGATGTAGCCAGTGGTCGAGAAGGACGATGCACACGTGCTGACCCCCAGCGATTTGTTAGGCTGTGCTAAGCATGGAAGAAGATCCCAAATGGCCTGTCTAGACCCAAACAGCAAATTTAACCTCGAAAATCTGTGTCGCGGACTCTCTGTTGTGATCAGTGCCACGACAGAATCGTGTTCCTGTGCGAAGGATTTTTTTTCTGGATCTCGAGCACGTGTGCGATGTCTTGGCAATCGTCGTTTTGAGCGGGAGACGGCTGCGCTATCCAAGTAGAAGCGCCGTAATTCATCGACGGGCTGGAAACAAGCATCGATTCCACGCCATATCGTCGTCGAGTCGCTCGATCGGGGCGGCTTTCTGGATAAGAAAGTCGGCTTCACCGAGGTAGTCGAGCAAGGATCGATCTTCCTGCAGCGTGGTTGTCTGCTATCTGGTGTTATCGGCCGCTGGGCGTGCAGAAGAAGCTGGGTATCACTGGTGAAATGAACATTCAAGCCTTTTAGCCCAGCTTATCAGTGCGGGACTAGGCTGGGGCAAGCTCAGATTCGGCGCGAATCGTACAGTACGGGGGGCTTGTTTCAAGCATCCTGCGTGACGGAAACGGCGCTGACAACCTGACATGGCTGTGTGGGGTCAAGCTCGCAGTTCGCATGCATTTTGCATTTGATAAGTATCCGATCGAACAACGATCGATTTAACAACTGCTCGTGTGCTGAGTCTTTGGGACAGACAAACCCATCGGATAATTCAAATGTTCCTTTCCAAGGGGGATATTGTAAGCTTGAAAAGCATGGAGAGGAGAAGGTTTCTGGCATTTCAAGCGAAACCTGGAAAGCCGTCGACGGCACATGCGCGTGCAACCGTATATCTCAGGCATGAGTACCTGAGCATCCAACCTGATTGGCCAAGTGTCGCCGGCAAAAGATGATTGTGGTGGTGGATGGTCACGCGCCACAACGGTAATTATGACGAGGTGAGGCTTGAAAAGAGTTGCTGAGAGGAATCAAAGACCGGAGAAGATAGCGAGGCAGCGAGGCAGCGAGGCAGCGAGGATCATATGCAAGGCAAGCTGCTTGTTCTGCATCGTTCCTCACCTGCCTCATTTGTCGCAAGGTAACACCAGCGAGACCAGCTGCACTCGCAGTTGAACACAGGCCTGATCCACAGCCCACATAATTTTCGCAATCCTGGCTTGGAGCTCTCGACCAACTTCCCAGTGGACATGGATGCATGGATCCTCCCCATTCTCCATTGGAGTATTGAGATGAACTAGTTTGTTCTAAGAAGCTTCTCCATCGGCGACCGCGACCAGACGACCCTGCAGCGAGCTCTGCGTTAGGTGAAGATAGCAGCTAATCCATGGTCCCAAGTTATCGGGCCCCAGAAACTACATAAGTATCCATTGCCCTCTTGTGCCCCCTTCTCTTTCCCTTCCCCAGTAGACTTGCCTCGTATCTATATATCCTTCGAGTCCTACGAGGAGGAGCTATTATTTTCTTAAACTTGGCGCAACAGTCGCAACGATGTTCGGCTCCAAGAAGGAATCAGAAGCCGTCGATCAACCGGTCGACAATGGCTCTGGGCAACCATACGTGCAAAATGTAGATCCATTGGCAGATATCCCAAAAAGCCGCTGGCAGCGACTATGGCCTGTCATGGCTTGCGGTGCTGGATTGTTCTCAGATGGATACATCAATAACGTCAGTGGATTCGCAATCTAAGCTTGCTAACTGCTAACATTAATTAGGTTATTGGATCCGTCTCAACGATGCTTGGGACGATTTACGGTACCGAATATACCGATTCCAATGCCCTGAAAAACATTTCTGCCATTACCTTCGCCGGTACCGTGGTGGGACAATTGGTCTTCGGATACACAAGTGACAAATGGAGTCGCAAAAACTCTCTGCTCGTCTCGACAGTCATCCTCATTGTTTTTGCAGCTCTAGGTGCTGGTTCATATGGATACCACGGCAGTCTTCAAGGCATGTTCGCTGCGCTGACAGCGTATCGTTTCCTGGTCGGTATAGGTATTGGAGGAGAATATCCAGCTGGATCTGTGGCATGCAGTGAAGCTACCGGCGAGCTGAAGTCTGGTACCCGCAACAGGTGGTTCATCATGTTCACCAATGTTATGATTGATTGGGGCTTTGTGATTGGCGCCTTCGTCCCATACCTTATGGTTGTTATCTGCGGGGACAAGCACTTGCGTGCTGCGTGGAGAATCTCCCTCGGATTGGGCGTCGTTCCGCCACTCATTCTTTTCTGGCTTCGATTGAAGCTTCAGGAGCCAGAGGAATTCAAGAAGTACGTCCTCCGATTTTCGTGGATCCGTCGCATCTAACAACATTGCAGGGAGAGCATGAAATATGTCAAGATCCCGTACAAGCTCGTCATCAAGTACTACTGGTGGAGATTACTCGTTGTCAGCGCTATCTGGTTTCTGTACGATGTGAGTATAAGCGGCTGTTTTTGAGTTGAAGTTTTACTGACATTTGTAGTTCTCAACCTACTCATTCAGCATCTTCTCGTCCACGATCCTGAAAAATATCTACGGAAGCGGAGCCCCACTGACCCAAACATTCGGGTGGAATACAGTTATCAACCTGTTCTATGTTCCCGGTGCCATGCTCGGTTCCATTTACTCAGACAAGATCGGTCCTCGATATGCCTTGGCATCTGGTGTCTTAGCACAAGCTCTCGTTGGTTTCATCATGGCTGGACTCTACCCCCATCTCGCGAAGCCAGAGAACGTAGCCGGGTTCGCAGTCGTGTACGGAATCTTCCTTTCCCTTGGAGAAGTCGGTCCGGGAGACAACATTGGTCTCGTAGCTTCCAAAACTTGCGCAACTGGTGTTCGTGGACAATATTATGCTATTGCCGCAGCTTTCGGCAAGATTGGAGCCTTCGTGGGTACATATATCTTCCCATACATCGAGAAGGCTGGTGGAAGCAATAAGAACGCCACTGCTCAATATCCCTTCTACGTCTCCTCTTGCTTCTGCGTCCTCATGGCCGCCTTGGTCCTGTTCGGACTTCCAAACATCGATCAAGATACCATCACCAAGGAAGATATCAAATTCAGAGAGTACCTCGAGAAGCAAGGCTGGGATATCAGACAGCTTGGTCTTTTGAAGGGACAGAACATCACAAGCAGACCTACTGCTTTCATAGATGATAATGTTGATGATCAACCAGTGACGGAGGATAAGAAGTATTGATTGAGTTAATGAATGATACCAGAGCAGATTGCTTAGCTAGAGCTAGGCCCTCACTAGGGCTATTTATTACTAAAGTAATCCTTTACTCAATTTCGACTTCGAAATCGAACTGTGATGATTGATACTATCAAAAAGCAAATTGATATGTTTATACTCACTCATCGAAAAAGCATTAAGAATCGGAAATTTGACCCCGGCAAGACCTTGTCTCGGCACATCGTAAGCTGCACATGTAAGGCTACAAGCCTCCAAAAAAGACCCACAGAAGCTCTCCGTACCATCAAGCTTCAACTCCCCATTGAAAAGGAATTCCATCCTCTATTCAATCGCAATTTGGACACTTCCAATCATCCGCCAACCTCGCGCACGGTGCAAATCTAGCATGAAACAATCCCCAGAAACAAACCTCACCTCGCTCTCACAATCAACCAATCTCTACCATCACCACCATCATCACCATTAAACAACGATGGATTTCCTCCGCCGCCTATACAACATCCTCTTCTCTTCGCCTGCAACTAAAGTCGAAACCCCGATTAGATTCGGATTACTCGGCGCATCGAAGATCGCGTAAGTAATGGGGGAAGAGGGGAGAGAGAGGGGTGCTAATGAGGTGGGTGATAGACCGAATGCGATTATAGGACCTGCGAAGACGCATCCTGAGGTTAGGATTGTGGGGGTTGCGGCGAGGGATGCGGAGAGGGCGAGGGTGTATGCGAGGAGGTATGGGATTGAGAGGGTTTTTGGGGGGTATCAAGGTATGTTGGTTCTGATTGTCGGTTCTGCTGCTGTGGGGAGGAGATTGTCTGGTTTGGTTCTGAGGGAAATGCTCCGCGAATGTCTGGTTGGATGCTTGGATACTATGTGTTTCGAGATAGGACTTTGGAGTGCTGAGATTGATGTATTCTGAGCTGGGACATTGTGCAGTTGCTAATATCCATTTCACCAGAGTTGATCGACGACCCAGACATCGACGCTGTATACATACCTCTACCCAATGGTCTCCATTATGAGTGGGCCCTCAAGGCTCTCAAAGCAGGCAAACATGTCCTTCTCGAGAAGCCCTCGACATCCAATGCCACCGAGGCAAACTCTCTCTTCCGCCACGAAGTTCTTCAACAAGCCAAACCTCCTGTCATCCTCGAAGCGTTTCATGTCCTCTTTCATCCCGCATGGCAGACGTTTCTTTCCTGCCTCGATCCGAAGAATATAGTGTCTGCATACTCGATTTTCCACGTACCTAGAGGGATATTACCAAACAGCGACATAAGATTTCAATATGACCTATCTGGAGGCACACTCATGGATCTTGGCACATACAAAGTTCTTGATCTAAGACAAATTTTCGGCACGGAACCAGAGGAATGTCTCGAAGCCACTCCAAGAATGATGCCGAAAGGTTACGACCAGAAATGTGATCATGCTATGACGGCAAAGTGGCGTTTCCCAAACGGAGGCGTTGGTACAATTGATTGTGACTTGAGTGCTAGGGGTGCAGCTGGCTTGCCCAAATTCACAATGCCTTTGTGCAAGGTTGTCCATAAAGAACTTGTGATAGAGGATGCGGGTCTAGGACACGCGGAAGGACGGGAACATGTGATGGTCAAAACTGTCACAATCTTGAACCCAATGTTTCCGACCTTCTGGCATCGTATCGATATCGAGGAGCAACACACGATCCGAACCATCAAGGATAAGAAGATTGTCAGAACTTGGACCCACAAAGAGCACAAGAAAGCATACACATGGGAGGAGGGAAACGGAGGGCCGAGGTCGGGCGAAAAGTCGTGGTCCACGTACAGACACCAACTCGAACAGTTCGTCAACCGAGTCAAGGGTAGAGAAGGGTCTGGATGTTGGATGTCCGGCGAGGACTCTATCAAACAGATGGAGATGGTCGATTCCGCCTACAAGAAAGCAGGATTGCCGCTTAGACCCACCAGCACATATCACTGAGTGACTTCGATCCCACATCCTTCTTTGTAGATCACAACTCGAAACTGTGTACTCATCCAATCGAACACCCTATATAGCGTCGGATATACCAAGAAAGGCACATCCAGCGGGAGCAGGATTGCCCAAGAGCCGGGGCGGAAGATCCTCTTTGGGAAGAACAAAACATCATTCCAGGAGCTGAGGCAGCTTCAAGTGAACCGCCAAGCCAATTTAATCATCGGATGACAGGTGGACAGTCCCGTTCCTTGATGGAGGGGTTCCAGCTCAGCTATCGCAAGCAAATCCTACTGGGGAAGGATCTACCTCCCTGTGATCTTCAGAACTTTCGGTGGAGACTTTGACAATCACATCGTTCAAGAGACCAATGGTGCAGGATCTAGGTCCATTAAACTCACTTTTCGGAATTTTCTTGCAACGGTTTATGCGTCGGCAAGGCGTTTTATACAATATGATAGACCGTGCGCTAAACGTTAGAGACTTGAAGCGAGGCTTTTCAACAGAAACGAGGCGCAGTTGTCTGAACAAGTTTGTGAACCGAGAGTTCGGGAGGTCAAGCGAGCGGCGAGGGGTAACAGGCAGGGGGTGGTTTCCGCTTAAGCTTTCCGGGCCTCGTTTCTTCTTTCGGTTTGCTCTGCCGTGGACATACCCTTATCGTGGGTAGATATCTAAAGGTAAGTACCTGCTTGGCTAGTGGCATGGCGTGGCTTTCCTTCGTTCTCTGCTCTGATGTCTTGGATCACTTGAGCCCATTTTACATTACATTCTTGTATCATTTGACCTCGAAATGCTTTTAAGGGTCGGTTTTGTTGTTGTGTTGCAATGTCTTTCAGCGTCGGCGCAAGTGTATTTCAGCCAACCGATTGGAGGTGAAATCATCATGGGAGGCGTCCCATTCATAGTCTCGGTCTATGATTCCCTAAGTGTGCCATATTTTGGTCAGATGAAGAATTTCTCCCTACTTTTTCTCACCGGTACATACAATTCTCCTGTAAGCTATTTCTCTTATAGAGCGGATTCTTATTTTCTCTAAAGCTTCTTCGTCGATGGTCTGCGTAAATGACTTACTGACGAATGTTCTCCAGCTCACAATATATGCGTGGAATTTGTCTAGCACGAATCCCTCCTCAGTCTCTACTAGCATCATTTTCCCGCGTGCCCTCGCTCCCAACGCAACAAATGCATAGTGAGTTCCAATGTATTCAATTGTAGCCAACTTTGTGTTTTGCTTCTCTGCAAGCTACTTCTATCTTGAAGCTCTTCCGAACAATGGAACAACCAGGGTGACTAAGACCTCACAGCTTCCTGGGCATCCAAGGTTCTCTCATATCCAATACTTCAATCTCGACGACATACTACTCTTCGCTCTTCAGTCTCCAAAACATGACCGGCACCTCATCTGTACTCCCTTTCACACCACCAACACCGTCTGACCAATCCTCTATATACATATTTCCTTCAACAACTGTTGTTTCAGTCGTTACTGCGACACCCAGCCGCTCAATTTCATGCTTGTCTTCATCTGGTGAAGAGACAATAGGAGAAATAGGAGGCAATGGTGGTATCAATGATCCAGGATGCGAATCAGCAGCACTAAGCGCCTTCGCACTCCTAGCAACTCAAACTAGGACTCTAACAGCAGGTGCAGCGCCGCTCGTCACCTCACCTCCAGCATTCCCACAATTCGCCGCTTTGCTTGCTGAAGCTACCGCCTCCTCAGAATCCGCGACCAGCACAATTTCCAGCGTAGTCCCAACCACTACATCGAGCAATAATGGTCTAGGGCCAGCGACCAGCACTTCAGTGGCCGATTCCAGTAGCGAGACGGCAAAAATGACTTACATGCTGATTATCGCCGGTATCACTCTCGCGACAGTCGTCCTGCTCTTCTGGATCTGGACACGATACCGTCGAAGTCGTCAGCCTGCTCCAGCTTCGAGTCCATGCCCGCCAACAAGGTGCACGCATATAAGCACCGAATGCGACTGTTCCCGCCTCCGAAAAATGTACGATGGCGTGGTTGCTGAATTCAACTTCCTCAGACTGGGGAGCATTAGTCGAAAGAGCAACAACAGCAGTGAAGCCGAAAAGGGGCTCGCGAATCAAGGCGCTCGGCCCGGTACGGCGGGCTCGAGAAATGGGCTTGTGATTTCCTCGGGTGAAAGTCCGACGTTGAGCACCAGGGACAACGATGAACGAAGACGGAGATTCGAGGACGAGTATCGACGGCGACGAGCCTCACGGGCTAGTCAACGGAGTCAGAGAACGGTGTTAGCCGAGCTAGAAGGGGATCTTGGACCGTATGGTACTGAATGCGAGGACGTGGTGCCGCCGATGCCGGGCGAGAATGCGAGGTTTGCGTTGTTTAGCTCGAATCTGAGGTTGGAGGAGGAAGAGGAGCGGTACGAGAGGATTATGCGGACGCGGAATAAGACATTTGCGGTGCGAAGGGAGACGATGGTTGGGGAGGGGAAGAGCGGTGTTGTGGTGAGGGGGAAGGTGGCGGCGAATATTGTGGCTGTGAGGAGAAAACCTGTTGGAGGGGCGGCTACGTTGGCGGGGGTGACGAGGGGGAGGATTGATGAGGGGAGTGAGTTGGATTTTCCTGCTCTGATAAGGGGGTCGATGTTGGTTTGTGATGGGGTGGAGGAGGAAACGCGGAGGAGAAATGGAGGAGAAATTATGAGAGATGGGAGGGAGAGGGAGGTTAAGTTGAGTGAGGCTGAAGAGGTCGAGGCTGCTATTAGGGATGCGATGAAACAGACGAAGTTGAGTGATCTGAGGAGGGAGCGGAGACGACGGAAACGAGAGGAGCTTGCGAATGGTGGGGGTAGTCGAGATCTTGGTATAGCCATGATTTTGAATGAAGAATGAAGTATGGAACTTTTCAAATCCGTGTCATCTCGTGTTGTGAGTGCCTACCCTTTTTAGGGAGACCAACTTGTTGGTAAGTGTGTACTACACTCCAGCCATCTTGTTTCGATCAGCCATTGCAAGTGTCCACTTTTATTCATAAGGCAAGATTGTTGCTAGAATAATAATTCCTAGTCACCTACAGAGTCAAGGTCTAGCTATAGATGGATGATTCGCAAAGCCTATCTCCGCTGTTGATCCATCTATAAAATCTTGCCCTCCCACCCACCAAGGAACGCCAATCGACCACCAGCTTCTGTCTCTCGTTCAGCCAGTTTATCCCTCAACTCAACAATCCCCAACTAGAACACAAACCACATTCGTTTTAGCACTTACCAAAATGTGCCAACAATTCATAACCCTCTACAAGTCCTGCAGGCATAAGGTCAACAGCGGCTTTAAACCATGCCATGACGACCTAGACTGCGACGCGAGAGGTGTCGAAGAAAAACACGAGTCATATAAGGAGTACTGTCCAAAGTGCGTCGCAGACGATCATCACAAGAGCAGGCGAAAAAGGCAAAGTCTCATGGTAATGATGTGTTGGATTCGAGAGGTGATGTGGATTAGTGGGGATCATGGAGTTGAGAAAGAGTGTAGCTTTTTGCTTTATTGGGACTTTTAGTGTTGGGAAATTTGAGAGGGCGGAAAGGGTTATTTAGTATTGTACTAAGTTGTACGAATTGCGCTACCTGCGCTGTCTGCGCTGTCTGCGCTGTCAGCGCGTTTTGCGCAATTGCTTCCAAGCTCCGCACGATTTGGACGTAAATGGATTTCTTGCCAATAACGCTGATGCTTGAAGTAGGATGGTGAATTTACTGTCCAGTCTTTGTTGCATATCGCAGAGCATATACCCACTTTTATATTCCTGTATTGTACTTTTGGGTTCTATGCTTTGTTGCATGTGGTGAATGAATCATGTCTCAGTTGGAACTAGCAGACTCGAAATCACTATTGCCTTAGCAGGCCAATAGCTGTGGATCATCGCTGTTACTGAACGAAACAATAATTGGATGAGAACTAAACAGTTGTTGCTACAAAAAAACATCCACCGTCATTCTTCGGCTCTACGGTCAAAGCAGCATTGACGGTGGTTTGGAGCGACTGTCGCGGATATATAGAGATATTGCGAATGTTGGATACCATTCTGAGAAGTACCACTGTGGAACGCCGCGGCCAGCATCTGGTAGTGATCCCAAACGTCCGAGCACTGTTCATTGACTCCCGCAAAGATAATAAAGAAGAGGGGCAGAGAAGAAAAATGTAGCCGAGTACATATACTGTTGTGAGACGGTAGTTTAGGGCTAGTCCTTGATCCGAGAAGTGAATCTTTTGTGTGGTTGATCATAGTGTCTTGGGCTCAATCTTTAAGACGAGTAAACACCCCCGTAAACCCTCCTCTTATTCGCTTTGGTGCAGTACAGAGACATCAACACAACTAAAGCACGGATCTACTAGTATAAAAGTGGTCTTCAAGCTATTATCTATTCACAACATACAACAAATCATAAGAATAAGAGACATGAGAAGGCAAAATCACAATATAAGAGCGTAAAAGTGACTCTATCAGCAAGTGACCATGCCTTTGACATTTGCGAGAATTGCCCCACTTTAAATTGCGATATGCGACAAAACTCCTACGTTAAGAGCTATTGCCTACATGAATAGAGTGAATGATAGACATTCTGAATTGTGATCTAAACTAAAAGTTTTGTCGCATATCGCAATTCTAGAGCGGGGCAACTCTGCCACGTCTTGTCCAGGGAGATGGACTAGTCGTGCCCATGAGTGACGATGAGTGTTAGCGATAGTAAGGACAGCTGATATGACGGTCACCAACAAAGGGGACCGTATAGGGTTGTAAAGAAATGTTTGGTAGCATGTCTTCTCTGGACTAAGCAAAGGCAGGCGCAGGCACGCAAATCTATGATCCGAAAGTCTCCAAGGTAAAGACTCTGCATGAAGCAAGCACAAAGTACACAAGTAAGGAGAAAAGAAAGCAGGCTTTACAAACTCGAAAATTGTTTGATGAACAAGCAAAGCTGTCTAAGCGAAAGAATCCCAAAATATTGGAAAAAAACCGAACCTTTCCATAGTAACAATGCCGGCAAGAAGGTTCCCAATTACAAAAAGATCCGTTAGAATTAAAGAAGGAGATGGCAAAAAACTCAGGCCCAGCCCAGAACCCAAAGCTCTGAGGTGGATCTCTAGAAAACCACTCCCCGAGGTGGTTGTTTGAAGTCGACGGAAGAGAAAAATGCTTATTTGGATTTACATAGGACGACCTTTTGGTGCGAGCCTAGGGTGTTAGCTTTAATTGTTATTTCTGACGGAGGTACTTCTTGGTTAAGAGAACTTCAGAAGGGGGTTAAGTGAGAACGAAAGAGGGAGTAGTGACTGGCATACTTATTGCAATATTGGATGTCCGTTCTTAGGTTGCTCGGAGATTGAACAGGGTTATAGTCCAAGACTCAATGACCTTTTATCAAGGATCAAGATATATCTCTTTCGTTGTCATGTCATTACTAGCAGGGAGTTCGGGTCTCATCTGTGGTTGAATTCTTGTTCAAAGATCAATAGCCGATTCCCCACCTCCGCTCCTTTGGTCACCGAGAGTGAGTGAAGGAATTGAACACGTTATTAATAGTGTCGTTCTAAACTTATAGACTCTAGAGCACGCTTTCTCTTCTCACTCAAAAGCAGATTGAGTAAAGAGTAACAGCATCAAGAAGTGCCTACATATAGACTACGTGCATGAATAATGCATCATTCACATCTGGGATCAAAAGGACCTAAGAGGCTCATATGTAGCTCTACGATTTATGTCCTAGCTCTCGCCACTAATCTTTCGTTCGCTTCTGAAAATCATGCAGGGAGTATATCCTGTCTAAACGCCTCCAGGAAACCAGCCAACAAAGCTGTCTAATGCTCATTATGCCGTAGATGTGAACCTGCCACATCATGCCACCCTCAACTCCAAAGCATTTCATGATCATTACCCACCCTCGCTCCACGCTATTAATCAAGCTCAACTCCGTTCAACGCCTCTGCCAAGCTATCTCCTTGCTCAGGTACTTCAGGATGTACCGCATTCAACGTCTCGCTAAGTGCGGCTTCCTGTTCCTTCACGCTCCTAATTTCGCCTTCTAATTCCTCTGGCCTGAAATCTATCTCAGGCTCACCCTCACTTCTCGATCCTTCACTTTCCGTTTCGGGTGGCGTGACCTCGCCACTGACACCCTCTAGAACTCTCCTCACATGACTCATGTTTCTCTTCAACATGCACATCTCAACCGCGATGCCTGGTCCAAACGCACATCCCACAACAAAGTCCTTCACTTTTCCACCAGACGCAATTTCGTCCATATCTTTCTGTCGTAGTCGATCCATGACGGAGAGAATGGTTGCAGAAGAAGAATTTCCGTGCTTGATGTAAGTATCGTAGCTAGCGCGCATGTGTTCCGGAGTGATTTCCATAGCACGTTCAACGCCAGACAGGATAGTGGCTCCGCCCGGGTGAAGCGCCCAGTCGAAGTCCGCTGCGGATTTGTAGGTCGGAGGTAGGTTTGGTAGAGTGGAGAGGAGGTCTGTGAATGTAGGTTTTACGACTGCGGAAGCTAGCTTCGGGACACGGGGTGAGAGGACGACTTTCCAACCTTTGAGCACTTGTCAGTAATTGGGTCCTAAGCAAATATCGGGATAAAAACTTACCTGATGGATGAACGTCAAATCCTAGATCTTCCTCGGTGTCTGGAATCATCCTGTGATCCCAGCCTAGCAGCTCGTATACAGGCTCTGCCTCTTCTCCTCCAATTCCATTGCTCAGTATACACGCACTGGCGCAATCACTGAATAGCGTAACACCAATTCTCGTCTGCTGCAGCTCGTGTATGCTATCCAGCTCACTCCTCACCAGCAAACTACTGATCTCCAGCGCAACTACCAATATTCTCGCCTTCTTGCCCCGGAAGCTACTTCCCAGCGCCAAGTTCGCAGCAGTCCTCAAACTCGCCAAACCACCACTACACCCGATTCCATGTAGCAGAACCTTCTCTACGGGTTGTGTAACGCCCAATTGTTTGCACACATAGTGATCGAAACCTGGATTCGCACTATTCGTGCAAGTCGTCGAAACAACATGTGTGATATCAAGCGGTGATAGGCGTGCCTCGTGTAATGCTTTTCGAGCAGCTGTGACTGCGAGTGCGACTCCGTCTTTAAGGAAGATGCTGCACAATTCTGCGATTGTAGGAGCGCGGTCCATGTTCGCCATTGGGTGGTCGACGGTACCGATCGAGGAGCGAGTGTCGATTCCTGTGTATTGGTTTATGGCGCGAATCTTCTGCATCCTGTGAGAGGTATTGTGATTAGTGAATGTTGTGCGGAGTGTGGGGTTGGAGGTACAAACGCTGGTGAGTCGGGATAGTGACGTTGGCAGAGTATATCGACACATGATGGCTCGAGGAGAACTAGTGGGTATTCTGTTCCAATTCCTGTGATTGAGAGGTTGAGGTCTCCGAATTGTTGGTTTTCAGTCCCGTTTTGGGACGTCCTTGAAGGTGACATCTTGACGCTGTATTTTGGTGAATTGATTGTCAATGACTTGGATGAAGCTGTATTTATGCAAGAGACTTCCTCTGATGGCACGCGAGATGAGAACCAACAGCGTCAGCAAAGAGCGATTCACCTGTCTTGGAATGAGGCTTGTGAGATGAAAACGCTCTACCGAGGCTGATACAACGGAGGGGTGGCGGTGCAATGCAATTCTCAGACGGGAATTCCAAGCTTCTTGATAATGCAGGGTATCAGTGGAGGGGGGTGGTGTGAACGAGTGTGGAGGGGTTGATTAGAAAAAGAAACCAAGGTGTGGAACAGGACGAGTTGAGATAGTGAATCAAAAGAGAGTGACGTCTATGGCTTCAAAGTACCAAGGCACAAACTATTTTGCTTCTTGGCCACGTCTAGAAATTGCAATTCGAATGGCATTCTCAACAAAATTCCCAAGATGACATGCAGAGTGAGCGGTATTGGGCACAGTCCCCTTGCAATCGAGGGACCTTGAGCACCTGCAGCAGGTGGTGTTTTGACTTATCCCGATAGGGCTAAGCTCGATGCAGAAACCCTGAATATATTCAGGAACATGCAGCCATCTGGAATTGAAAGATGTCATCTCGCCAAACCCTCGTTTTGGCACGTGAGAATGGAAAGGGAGAATTGAGTACGAGGAGCGAGGATGACCCGTTGTATACGCGTTTGTTGAGCAGAGATGAAGCCTAGCTGAAGTTCAGATAAAGTCGGTAGACGTATACTCGTATACTGTACGTCGTAATAGCAGGGATCCGATAGGCTTACGGGATATATGCACGATAATTAACACTAAGCTTCTTGTGTCAACGACTCATTACCCTCTCCAAGCAAGCTCATCGTCACTCGGCCAATTGCAAACAAACTTCATCATGTCTTTCCTGGGTAGATTGCCATTCTGGCTACACATCCTCATCGAGTTCCCTGCTTCGCTGAACTTCTTCTTCAACCCATCCGAACAGCTGCCATCGCCAGGCCCACAAGCTCACGCTATCATCAAGCAATATGCGGTGTTGCTTCTGGTTTCGAACCTTATTGCTGGTATCTTTGCTCTGAGACCACTGGATCGGACGAGTAGGAATGTGGCGGGGGCGTTGGCTGTGTATCATCTTGCGCCGCTGGTGAGAGCGGCGAGTAGGATTGGGAATGCGAGGTATGGCAACGGACTTGGAGGACCCGTGGTTCATGTGGTTGTGCATGGTGCTTGTTTGTTAGGTCTTTTCGGGCTGTACTCATCCAAGTACCGGAGGAGGTGAGGTGCCGGGGGCGACAGGAAGTTGGGAGCATGAATTTATGTTTGTGTAACATGGGATCAAAGGTGGAATATCCGACCATGGAAAGAGAGCTTTGCTGGACATGCAAGCCTCCTATCAATGGCTTCTAGCACTCTATACAATGAAATTACACTCTAAGATCATGATTCATAGTATTGTACATACTCTATACTCTATCCTATAACCCTCCAGCTATTCCTTGACTCCAATAACCCACGTCATGTATCCTGTAGGCCAAGTATGTTGCTCCTGTCCATTCTTGACAGTCCAGCCATCACAGGAAGCACCGCACTCCTTCATTAACGCCTGAACCTCCTCTGATGTTCTTGTTCTCAGCGAAGAGATATAACCATCAAATACCAACACGAATGGAATGATAGGTATTATGTACGTGAAGAAGAGATGTCCGGGCGATCTCCAGAAGTAGAATGGAGTAATGAGAAACATCAGAATTCCCATGGCGAATATGGTAAGGAGTGAAGAAGCCGTTCGTTCTTGCAGCTCGAAGATTCTGCGCCAAGTCAATTAATATAGGCAAATATCAATAGTATCTTTGGAGACATACCCAAACCCATCAGCGGTCTCAATCGTATTTCGCAGAATGTCCATGCCAAGCTTGTCTTCAAAGTGATGAAATGCCAAATTATACAATCTGAAGATCTTCTTTCCCTCCGCAGGATTTCTGTTCAGACTTGTTGGGGCATTCGCAGCATCGACTGGCTCTGAGACGAAACTCAGATTCTCACTGCGCTTCGAAGCTTCCGTCCAATCTGGAATGTGTGGGTGCAGGTCCGTCAAGACAAACTTGACTGCACCCTTGTTCGTTTCGGGGGCAAGTGAGCGAGGTGAGCGAGGTGTCAAGCCCTTCGCCGCACTGGCTGAGGAAGTGAACGGCGAAGTAGGAACACGGGCAGAGAGTTGCGCATTCAGGTCTTTCTCGATGAATGGTGTAGGTCCTCCTGCGCCTGCGCAGAAATCGACATATGTGTAGGATGTCACACTGTCGCCGAGGACTCGATAAAGAGTGCTGGTGACAAGCTGCGCGGGTGAAGCTTTCTGGAGAATTGGGACACGGAACGTCCAGCAGAGTGTGAGGCACGATTGGACTTTCTCGCGAAGATATTGAGGGAACCTGGTTAGATTAGCAAGAGATACTACTGAGTGGAGGTGTGGATTTGTACCAAGCTTGGTCATTGATTTCGTAGAAGTGTATGCGGGGGCAAATTAAAACCATTTTGAATCGAAAATGTTTGTAAAGGAAGAGAAGTTGCCGTGGTCGAAGTTTATGGTGACAGGGCTGAGCAAGTGAAACGAGGCTAGTGCCAAGCTTCTGATGCTCAAACATAACCCAGCTCTTCGACGCCTCAATCCTTCTTGCCACATATCAATACCATCATGTTATCAAAATGCATACGACGACGCTTCTTCTAGTTTTAAGTCTCACATCAACGTTTCTGTTCTATGTTTTTAGAACACCTAAGTTGAGACGCAATGGAGAGCCATTAAGGTATGTAGAACACGCCATTACATGACATGTGATACCAAAATATTCCTTTTCAATCAATCTGCTTCCATTTTGTCTATATCATTATTTCTTTGTATGTAGCGTTGACAGTGCTGATCTGGTTGTAGACGGCCTCCAAATACACTTCCACTCGTTGGAAATGGGATCCTCTTCTTGCAGGACCGCCACAAATTGTTTTCATGGTTTGTGAAATGTGAAAAACTATTTGGATCCGAGACCTTCCAAATCTCAGTACCATCTTTACCTCCTGGAGTTGTGATCAATGATCCCAAAAATCTCGAATATGTGTTCAAGAACGAAGGCATATTCACCAAAGGCGACTTTTTCAAAAGAAGATCTTGGGATCTCTTTGGTATGTCAATTCGCAGTTATTGACTGCCAAAGAAAATGCTGATAAAGACAGGAAATGGTATCATCAATGCAGATGGTGACCTCTGGAAGGTGCAGCGGAAAGCGGGATTGAACTTCCTCAGCAATACCAACTTGAAGGTTCTGACAGATGTGGCATTGCCTCAGTACCTGGACGATACTATCCAAGACCTTCAGAAAAAGGATCCAGAATCAGTTTTTGATCTAGAAGAAGTGCTCCACGAGCTCACAACCCAGATCATGGGACAGATGGCATATAACGTAAGTCGTAGCACCTTCACTTAATACTCTATCTGACCATATCCAGTTGGATATTCATAATTCCGATCCATTCTCCAAGTCATTTGACTATGCTTCGGGAGCAACCGGCAAGAGGTTTCAGAACCCACTTTGGCAGATCACAGAGATTTTCTTTGGTGAAGAGTTTCGAGATTCTGTTGCAAGAGTGAAAGCATTTGGTTCCATGCTTGTTGCAAATGCTGTCGAAGCCAGAAAGACCGAAAATGTGGTGGAGAAAAAAACGTCGTTTGGCCAAATGTCAGGGTCTTTGATTAATTCCCTTCTGGATACAATTGATGACCATCAAATGGTCGCAGATGCTGCTCTAAACTATCTTTCCGCTGGTATGAACCATTGTTTTTAATTCAGTTTCGACGATCTGATTCTTTAGGTCGCGACACTACTGCTCAAGCGCTCACCTGGACATTCTATCTTCTCATGCGAAATCCGGACAAAACACAAGCTGCCCGATTAGAAGTATCTGACTATGTCGGGCCTTCTTCTGGGAGATTCGACACATCTAAGCTTCACCCAACGGCTCTACCATACATAGCAGCTATCTTCTACGAAGCGTTGCGTCTGTTTCCGCCGGTCCCTTTCGAACTCAAGCAATGCGGGAAAGCGGTCACACTACCCGATGGAACTTTCTTACCGAAAGACGCAGTACTGTTATGGTGCACGTGGGCAATGAATAGATCAAAGGCTATCTGGGGTGATGATGCTGATGATTTCAAACCTGAGAGGTGGCTTGAGAATGGAAGCTTGATTTCGAAGACCGCTTTCGAGTATCCAGTCTTCAATGGAGGTCCGCGGACTTGCTTGGGCAAGAAAATGGCTGAATTAGTAGCGGTACAGGTCATAGCTACCCTGGTTCTGAAATTCGACTTCAACCCTATCGATGGCAAGGAGCGTGTGAGCAAGAACAGCCTGACTTTACCCATGGAGGGTGGTCTGCCATGTCGTGTGAAGTCACGATGCTGAGCGCGCTGGGCCCAGAAGAGGTGTTGCACTGATTAGTGATCCGTTCGTTTGTCAGCACTTTGAACGGGATTTGTAGCGGGATCTTCCCACTATTTATCACGACAAGGCTTAACGCCTTTTAATGAACAAGCCTTGTCGATGCAATGAAGTCCTCGGAGCGGCAGCGTTTTGGAATCAATCTGTTCTAGGACCACTGGCCCATCCAACCACACACGAAGATTCGGTTCGGGCTACTGCATGCGAATTGCTGACAGATCGCGAGACACCAAAACCGCTCTAAGGTATGGCTAGGTTCATGTGAAAATAGCGTCATTGTCTATGTTTGACACACAAAAACATCATCGAAAGGAGACTGCAGCTTACAAAGATGCATACATGAATAGTGCTCCTAAAAGTAAAAAGTGTTGTTTGGCGAGCATGATATAAACCTGGACAGCCTCCATTGAATAGAAGAATTTGCTTCATTCATCACAATCTCAACTTGAGATCACAATCTCCAAACACGAAGGGAACTGTGCTCTCTTAATTGAATTGAATTTTCTCAAACAATTTCAGAATCTTCGGAGCCGATAAGATCACCACAATAACAGCGACAATGGCAGCGTATACCACAAACTTCGTCGAGGCGAGCGGCTTGAATGTTTTCTACCGAGAAGCAGGACCCAAGGACGCACCTGTTATCCTCTTACTTCACGGCTTCCCAAGCTCATCCCATCAATACCGCAATCTCATTCCACTTCTGAGCCAGAAATATCATGTCATTGCACCTGACCTTCCAGGCTTTGGCTTTACAGAAGTCCCCGCTGAGCTGAAATACAAATACACCTTCGACAACCTTGCCAAAAGCATTGGAGCATTCCTCGATGCTCTTTCTATCAAGAAGTACTCGGTCTACGTTTTCGACTATGGGGCGCCAACTGGCTTCCGTCTGGCCCTTTCACGACCAGAATCCATCCAAGCCATCATTTCACAAAACGGAAACGCCTACGAAGAAGGACTAGGAGACGCCTGGGCACCATTGAAAGCATACTGGAAAAGCGGCTCTAACTCAGACCGCGAATTCGTCCGTGCCAACGTCCTCAGTCTCGACGCTGTGAAATGGCAATACGACACTGGAAGCAAAGTCCCCATAGCTCCCGAAGCACCGTATCTCGATTTCGCGCTCATGCAACGGCCTGGAAACGAAGACATCCAGCTTGACCTGTTCTATGATTATCAGAATAACGTCACGAAGTATCCTGAGTTCCATGAGTATTTCAGGAAGAGTCAGGTTCCGACTTTGGTTGCTTGGGGAAAACATGATCCTTTTTTTATTCCGCCTGGAGCGGAGGCTTTCAAAAGGGATATCAAAGAGACGGAGGTGCATCTTCTGGATGCGGGGCATTTTGCGGTGGAGAGTAATGCAGAGGATATTGCGGGGTTGGTTTTGAAGTTTTTGGAGAAGACTGGTATCTGAGCACGATTCAAGTGGGTATGACTCTCCTCATTACTCTTAAATCCAATCGACGGTGCATAGCATAATGCTGAAGTGTAGTAAGTTCTTAGTGGATGTAGATGTAGCATGTTATGAGAATGGACTTATGCTTCAATATATCAAAGTTTTCCCTGCTTGACAGGAAACTCCAGCTTCCGATGAAGTTTCTGTACTGTTCAACACTAACATTCTCTTACACGACTTTGCATGCTCGAATGGACCGGTTGGATCTCTTATTGCCTTCTCTGCAGTGGCCCGCTCTCGTGTCACTTTCCGCACTTCAAATTCAAGAAAAGCACTTCATGATCAATCGCATTCTACTTTCCAATCAAATTTTACCTTCGGCATGGCTTGCAGCATCCCCTCTCGTTGCCTAACCTCTGTACTACCACACTTCACGCATGACTCATTCCCTTTCTTTCTTTTTCGACTTTGTCACGTTGTTTCGTGTCTGCTTCGTGTCGATATATACTCCTGTGTCGCGTCCTGAAACCAGCATTCTTTCCTGCCGTCGAATTCTACATCAACCATGGGCACTCGCGGACTGCTTGGCTTTATCATAGTTGGCCAACGATATGCTTCTTACAATCAATCTGACTGCTATCCCGAAGGCCTTGGAAAAGACATCATGAATTTTCTTCTAAAGCTTACGCATGAGGATTGGGGGAAAATGTTAGAGTTGGTGAAAGAAATTAAGGTTCGTAGCTCCTTCTATTATGGACTGGGTTGAATAGAAGCCAATGTGATGGAAGTGGGTAGATCAAAAGGCCGAAGCTCCAGTCGAGCTCCAGGACAAATACATGAAGCTGGGCTATCATTTGACTGCTGAGATGGCTGAATCGAGAGAGGAGTACATGAAGGAAGGCTATAGCGTATACGACGAGACGAGTGATTGGTATTCATTGTTGAGGGCGGTGCAGGGCAGTAGAGCTCTTGAAGAGATCTTGAAAGGAGATCTGAAACATATGACGCAAAATGGTACGTTATTGTTCGATTTGATGAGATGTTCAAATGTAAATTGGTTCTAGTGGAGTTTCTCGAAGATGGGGTATGTTGCGAATGGGCGTACTTTATTAATTTCGAGAAAAAAGCCTTGAGACTTGGGCAAATGGACAGTTTCTGGACGAAATTTGGCTTGAGTGGTTCAGTGTAGATGATGTTGATGGATATATGGAAATTTGGAACTGGATGGCACATAGTGAGGAAGATGGTGGTGAAGACATGGTTGCTTATCGCAACGAAGATCATGAGCAAAGTGGGAACCTTGAGGACGGAGTTGCAGATCTGGATTTGAATATTGTGGAGTGAGACAATGTCTAAAAGTCATGAACGTACTTGTTCAATGAAAATGCTCCTTGGTATTTTGTACCACTGTGAAGGAGACTGGATTTCCGGCATTGAAGGAGAGAGGAGGAAATCTGCTATTAAATATAAACAGACTGGAACGAACGGAGAGAACGGATGATGAGATTAACGAAGAGAGTGACAAACAATACTTGAAGAAGACCTCGAGAGCTAAGAATGACAAGAATCTAGACAATTGAATTGCAAACAAAAAATCTGAAGGGTCCAGCTTTCTAAGAAGCTGCTAATAATGATACTTTTTAGGAGCAAATTGAATGCACGAGGAAAATATGTAGCGATGACTGGGAGAATAAGCCAACGAACCTTTTCCAGGGATGCGCCCTTAATTTTATAGGCCTTGTCCACTATATTTCCAGGGTACAAAAGCCTGAACGCTTGCAGACTTTGCTGCTTGAATGGAATGGTCCTGAGCACACCGGAGTCGCTAAGATTAGTTTCACGACTGAAGCGTCTTATCCGAGAGTATGAAAGGCGCGTTATCGACGCGTCGAAACGCGTCCCACTTCGTTCATCCATTTCGTTGTTGCTGGTCACAACCTCAACACAGAACAAAACACCAAACATGCCTCCACGACGCAAAAGCGCTCCAGCAGGACGTGTCTATAAGTCTGCAACTCCATTGCAGCAAACAAAACTTGCGAATCCGAAAAAGCGCATCAAATCCTACGGAAAGCAGACAACTAGACGTGCAAAGGAAGATAGCACGCTCACGCAAATTGGATTTGTGAAGCTTAAGGACCGTCCGGAGGAGGAATCTGAAGAGGAGGAAGAGGAGGAAGAGGATGAAGAGTCAGACTACGAGAAGGCATCCAAGAAGCGCAAGAGTAAGCGGAGGAAGACTGAGGGAGATAAGCCATCTGCGACTCCGCAATACCATACGCAAACTATCACACAGCTTGATTGGAGCTTCTCTACGATCAACGATGATGAAGAAGAAGCATCAGAAGAAGTGCAAGGAGATGTAGAAGAAAGAGGTTCCATATTCGATGTGCCAAGCTCCTCACAGTCAGTCCACCTCCCAAGAAATTTCCAGAGACTTTCTGGTCCTGCCAGCGCTGGTCCAAGCAGGAGAGAAGAATCGCCTATTCTAGACAGGACAAGAGAGGAAACCTCAAACTTGGAGATGCCCCCACCTCAAACACCTCGGAGAGTCTTGCCTCAAGAGATCCCGTCCTCCCAATCCCCAGCCACGCCCCTTTCGATACAATCCCGAGGCTCTACAAGACAACGTTCTCCCTTGAAAGAGAAGCCTGTCAATGCTCCTATACCATTTAACACGAATCGTAAGGCTCAGAATGGTGCCGAGAAGCGTCCCAAACTCAAGATAGAGGATACCTTCGAAAGCAGGAATACCACAAGCCAAGTAGGGGATATCCCTTTCTCGCCTGACAAACCTTCCAGTCCAGCGAAGAGCGTCAGATTTGCACTTCCAGAACGCGAGGTCGAAGAGGAAGTCGAAACTCCTGCAACACCTTCTATCAAGAAAGAATCGACTCCATATCCATCGCAGATGGCTACTCAGCAACAAATCAAGTTTGAGATTTTCGACTCTGATGAAGATGAGGAAGATGATCTAGATGAGGAGGAAGCATCTAACCAAGCGGAAATCGATGCACCCGAGTCAGCCGTCAGTGTATCTCAACCGCAACATGACGAAGAGCCGGAGACTTTCTATGGCGACATTGGCCGAGAGACACAGTTTGAAGCTGATCGTATAGTAAGCTCACTAGCGGAAACAACATCGAGCAATATATCAGGAGATACGGACGAATCTGAAAAGGTTACGAGTGGTGTAACGCAGACTAGACAAACTCAAAGAATTTCGATCAAAGAAGTCAATTCAATGGCCCCTCGGACAGAGAACTCAGATATCTTCATCTCAATCCATCCTCAACATGTCACAAATATTGTCAATCGGACGAAAAATCACGAGAGGCGAAGCTGGGCATTTTCTCCATCAGTCTGCCGAGTATGGATATACGAAACAAAGCCCGCCTGCTTATTGAAATATATGGCTGAGATAAGTCCTGCAAAGAAGCCAGGTGAAATTCTCGATACGAACGGTCTCGGCAATGCAGAATTCAATTCCAACCCTCGTAAGAAGTCTTGGAATGCATATGAGATCCTACAACTCTACGAGCTTGTAGATCTAGTGCCACTCTCTCGGATCGTTTCAAATGGTTGGATGAAAGCTGCACCTCAAAAATTCGCTTGGGTGCCTCCAGCAGTAGCTGACGAGCTCATTGCTAATCTTAAGCCTCCATTGTTCACCAACACTACTCAAACTGGGTCTTCACCCAGTGATCCTGCTTCGTCGTCAACGGATACCCAAGAGGTCGAGGAGCAACTGCTTAACACAATCAGCCAATTTACTCAGCCAGCTCAGCCAAGTCCGTCACTTCAGTCCTCGGGGCCTGCGACTAGTGAATCCATCATTGTAAAAGCAGAAACAATGCCACCACCGAGCTCCTTCCACCAGGAGACACCTGGAAGACCAAGCAGCCCTCCACATCTCTCCCAAGCGGAGACGGTGGATCTCACTCAAACCCCGCTTCCCAATCACCCATCACAAGCGGAGGAAGATGAGATAGTCTGGGAATCGCCAGCTCGACCAGTAGCTTCAAGCACGCCTCTGAAATTACCGACGCCTAGATCAGCACGCTCAGACCGACATGGCCCCGATTCCATTCTTCCTTACTCCATGTCTTCATCGCAGTTTCTGTCCAGAAGCCAGTTATTACCGGAGAGTCTTCTAAATGAGGTTGTACCAGGACCACCTCAATTTGTACATGATTCCGACTCTGAGGATGATGAGCTTTGATGCACGTGGTGGAATAGCTGGGTAGCTCTTAGCTCTTTGGAAATTGAACGCTGTCGTATGACGAACAAGGCTATAGGATATAAGGTACAGGATACAGTATGCAGGATTATGCTATTATGCATTGGCCAGAGCCCAATAGAACGCTGAAATCAATTTCCATAACCACATTATGATGACCTTGCATCCTTTTCCTCCGTAGCTGTTCTACTACTGTCAATGCTAGGTCCCTCCATCCCATTTTCAACATCAGGTCTCTTCTGCGTCATCTTCTCGCCCTTCTCCTCATTCCCACTATTGCCCTTGCTCTCCAACTCCTCCTTCCTTAACTTATCCAATTCTCTCTGAAGCGTGATATGCAACCTCTCAAGAACCCACTCAGCCTCCTCCTTATTCCCCATCAACGGACTTCGATTTCCAACCCAACTCCACTTCACAGTCTTATCATCATCCCCCAAAGCAGCTCCCAAGCCCTCCCCATCCGGCTGCGGCTTCCTCTTCGCCTTCCTATGCGTCTCTGCGCTACTTTCATCCTCGCCTATCAATTTCAAAAACCAGGCCCACTCGTCAAACGTATATTTTCTTGGCGGAGAGGAGTGCAGATGCTTCATCACCTTCCCCATCTCCTTTATAAGAATCAGATGATAATGGGATCTACTTTCCGGCAATTCATCGTTCGATTCTCCTTGTTTTGCAGCTCGAACCGTTTCCTGATTCGCTCGATCGCCTGCCGCGCGTTGGGCGGCAGACTCAGGATCGTTTTTATTGTCATCCGAATCATTAGAGTTGCGGCGCTTTGACTCGCCCAGTAATCCAGGCGGCTGCTCGGAGACTTCGTCGTTGAAGAGTTTCCCTTGCGTGAGTTTGTGGGCACTTTCTTTTAGAGTGGCTTTTACACCTTGTTCTCCAGGGAGCACAGTAAAATTTCCGATCCAGAGGGTGAGGTCGCGGATCATTTTCACGATGGTGTCGCCCATGTTGGAGATGAGGATTGTGAGGGAGGGGATGGCGAGGAGGGACCAGAAGACGAAGAATGCTTTGCCGGAGTTGGATTGGGGGTAGAAGTCTCCATAGCCGATGGTTAGGAGGGAGGTGTAGGCAAAGTACATAGATCCAAAATATGACCAGTCTTGTCCGTATTCGGTTCGCTCGAAAATGGCGGCACCGACGAACCAGAGGAAGAACCAAGTCGTCCCAGAGATAACTAGTGAGGTCCATCGACGTTTTTCGTGGGCTCGTTCTTGGATCTTGCGCATCATTTCGAACTCTTGTTGTCGACGATCTCGTTCGCTGGAGGGGGTTTGTTCGAGGGTCCGGGATGACTGACGAGAGATGGGAGGCTTGTCCTCTTTGAGTGGTTGGAGGAGATACGTTTTGTTTTTCTTTTGTAGCTTTTTGAGGAGGCGTTGACGTTCTTTCTCTACCATACGAGCGCCCATTTTGACTTTGCCTCGCTCGAGGACGAGGGAACGGATAGAGCCGATGACCAGACCAAGGATGACTAGTTGAAGTTAGAGGGTTGTCTGCTGAGAACCGGGATATTACTTACTGATTCCGCCAATTGCGAATGGGAAGAGGAGTCCTCGACCAAGATGTGTTGCTGGCGAGTAATCTCCAATTCCGACAGTAAGCAATGTGAAGTCTGCCCAGTATAATGCGTCCAGATATTTCCATCCCTCGATATGAGAAAACACTAGAGCACCGAGCAACAAGTATACAAGGAAGCTGATGGTCTGAAGCATCAGTGTCCTCTGACTCATTGTTAATTTGAACTCCTTGTCGTAGTGCCCTGCGTACGCCCCATATACGGTGACGAGCATCATAGTAGCCACCATGAAATAAAGTCCTGCGGAGAATATTGCATAGTAGAATCCTTGTGAGAATGCATGGTCCGATCGAGGTTCAATAACGAGAGGACCACTGGCACAGGCACACAGGCCAATTAAAGCAAACGACGACAAATACCTAGGATGATGTAAGTGATTTGTGTGAGCAATGGGAACAATAATGCACATACCATCCTACAATAGTAATCGGTTGTGCAATAGCGAACCGAACTCTCTTAGCCATGTTCATCAACAAGAAGAAGTTCGATATAATAGCGATCGCCAACTGTGCAGCGTTTACGCCAATCAACCTATACCAAAAGCCTTCAAGTCAACATGAGCTGTCAAACTTGCAGATGTGGGGGGCCAAGAAAGGCCAAGACATGTCAAAAATATGGGGTACGCACCATTTTGGATCCTCTATGGGGATTCCGTTCTGCTCTGCTGCCCCAAGTGGGATGTAGACTCTCCAATGTACAACCAAAGCACATATACTGAAAGCTGAGGCCATAGGACCAAATGTACCTGCAATGAGGGGAAACGCCGTGCTTGCGAACCACCATCGACTGGAGAAGTAGAGTCAGCTTTGATTAATAGTAGACAAGTATCCTTAAGATCTAGAGCACAAGATTTTCGAGACATAAACAGCAGGATATACCTTGGTGCTAAGAACTCCTGCTCATCTTCTATTTTCTCATCTCGTTCGTCCTCAACCTGGTTCTCGACATCTTTTGCATCGTTCGAGATGGGCTCGTCAAGGCCTGGATCGTTCATCTTGACACGGTACTACTTGTTTCTGGAGCTCGTGTAGTCGAAGGCTCCAAATGCACATGAAGATACATCAAGGAAAAGAAAAATGCAAGTGGAGAAATGTATCTTTATCTTCAACAAAGCTTATTTACAACCTTAGGTCCTCGACCAGTCACTTGAGCACAAGGGTCATGTTGCACGCGGGCTTGCATGGTTTTCCAGGTATGACGTTGATTTTGACCAGATTTCTTGGAAATTGTGGGGGAGATCTGCAAGCCACTTTGCAGGGATTCAACGCGGCGAAAAGAAATTGCGAGCAATCAGACGGAAGGAGAACCTGAAATGGCCGATAAAGAAATAGCCGCGCGGCAGCGCTTGTGATAAAGAGAATGAATCACACCGAGACGCTTAGTGAACATTGCGCGACATTCACCATTTGCCTTCAACAAATTGTATCAATACTTTGCTTTTAATTGCTTACAGTGGTAATAGCAACCGGGACTACTGCACCTATGAGCATTGCTCTTCAAGAGGAATCTGTCCTGAGAAGGTTGTCTTTCAGGCAACCATGAGCCGCCACCATGCCTCCAAGAAGAAGAGGACGACCATCAAAGAACACATCCAATCTGAACGATGACGAAAATAAATTCCCGGGACTTGCGGGTCCAAGTGCATCCCCAGCAAGTTCTTCCAAAAAGAGAGCCTCTGCAAGAAAAGGCAAAGGCAAAGTCAACCCAAGCCAAACGGCTGTTCCGGATGTCTACCGGGAAATGCTTGCTGATCTCCCGATACAACCGGACGTTCCCGAAAGACCCCTAAAGAGGCGAAGGACTGGCAAACGAAACTTCAACTCAACATTAGCGAGCTCACCTACAGACCCTGACCCGGTGACACAAGAGCCGGATGATGAGGAAGAATTGGAATTTGAGGATGTACTTGCTCCTCAAGCCGAAGAGTCTTCGGATGAGGATGAATTTACGCTACCACGAAAGCTACAGCAGACTGCTTACCGGGATACTGATGAATCTGAGGACGAGGACTTCGATTGGGAAGGCATAGGTTTTGATGCCAAGCCAGAAGTTGAAGAGAGCGGAGACTTAGAATTGACACTTGTGAAGAAGCCTGAACCGAGTCCGAAAACACCAATTCAGAGAAGGAGAGCGGTCTCAAAAGAAGAGAGAGTGGCTCGTCTAGAAATCCACAAGATGCATGTACTATGTTTGCTCTCGTATCTTGACAAAAGGAACGAATGGATCAATGATTCAGATACCAAGGAGATTCTTGGGACGTTGCTGGATAAGAAGACCTTAGGTTCTCTGAGACCAAGGTCAGACTTGTCACAATTCAGCCAGACCGAATCTTTGAAAAGAGGTCTTGATCAAGTCTGCAACATGTGGAGATCCAAATTCCAGATCACTGCAAGAGGCATGAGAAGAGCACTTTGGGCTGAGGACGATAAAGACCTCGAGAATGTTAGTTGTATTCTGTGGCTCATTCGGAAAATGCTAATTAGTTCTTAGTACTCGCCTCCAGACGATCTAGACAATACATTCGAAAAGTCAGACTTTCAAGAGGCTGCAAGGAAACTCAAGGGATCCAGAGATCTAGGAGCATTACTCTTTTGTTCACTGCTCAGAAGTGCTGACGTTGAGACTCGACTTGTATGCTCTCTTCAAGTACTATCTTTCAATACCGGCGGCCCTCCTATGCAACGAGCTCCAAAGAAGAAGCCCAACCCAGCAACCCCAGAGAGCGATAAGCCAACACCTGTTGATATCAATGGGCCCAATTCTCCCTCTGGCAACGCTCGCTCAGCAGCTGCCCCTGGCATGTCGATGAATCCTCGATCACGTCTTGGCCACCCACATGCTGCTAATTATTTCATGCCAGAAATGAGTTCTCCGGCTCTCCTACCCAAACCGAAACCGAAACCCATCCGTGAATCTCCTTTCCCTGTATTCTGGGTTGAAGTCTTCGATGAAGCGCACCAGAAATGGTTACCTGTTGATCCTCTGGTGACAGAGTCAATAGCAAAACCTATGAGATTCGAGCCACCGGCCAATGATCGCGAAAATAGCATGACATATGTGATCGCTTTCGAGGAAGAAGGTTGTGCTCGAGATGTGACCAGGAGATATACAAAGGCATATAACGCCAAGACGAGGAAGAACCGAGTCGAGAGTACACCCGGAGGAGATAAGTGGTGGAGGCGAGCTATGAGGCCGTATCGTCGTGGATATACAAACGATGCTGATCAGATAGAGGACACAGAATTCGCAGCCGCAGAAGCACGAGAACCTATGCCCAAAAACATCCAGGACTTCAAAGATCATCCTTACTATGCTCTTGAAAGACACCTCAGAAGGAACGAGGTCTTGATCAGCACTCGAGAAGCAGGCAAAGTTGCAGCAGGCAGAGATGCTAATGCTCCTGGTGGGAAGAAGCTAGAGAGTATTTACAGAAGGAAGGACGTCAAAATTGCTAGGAGTGCGGATGCATGGTATCGACTAGGAAGAGATATCAAAGTGGGAGAACAGCCTGTGAAGACTGTTGCTCCTAAGAAACGGGCTGAAGCGGACGATATGGATGATGAAGATGATCGAGCCGGAACCAACCTTTATACAGAAGCACAAACAGAGCTATGTGCTGTGCCACCTGTTGTGGATGGCATAATCCCTAAGAACAGGTATGGGAATCTGGACGTTTACGTTCCTACTATGGTACCTCAAGGAGGAGTGCATATACCTTGTGAGTATCACTCATTTTAATATCAACATTTGACTAACGATCGCAGATGCTGAGGCACAGCGCGCTGCAAGAATTGTGGGTGTCGACTACGCCGACGCAGTAACAGGATTCGAATTCCGAGGACGGCATGGAACGGCTGTCATCAAAGGAGTTGTCGTCGCTACCGAATATCAAGAAGCAGTTGAAGCGATAATCGCAGGTCTTCGCGACGAACTAGCTCGAGCTGAAGAAGCTATGCGTGCATCTGCTGTCGTGAAGATGTGGAAACGGTTCCTGGTTGGTCTGAGGATCAGACAGCGCATCAGTGGTTATGGTGGCGATGAAGATGAACCTGATGCGGTCCAGGAGGATGTTGGAGAATCGGAAAGCGATATTAGCGAGTTCGTTGATGATGAAGAGGGAGGAGGGTTCATTCCGGAATGAGGCACACGAGTCACGGATCGAGTACGAGACGAAACATCTAATGGCCCAGACTGATATATGGCAAAGAAACGATATAAGGACCCGCCACGTTACTTGATCTAGGGTCCTAATATCAGAACGTTTTGCATACTCCAGAATAAACGAACGGCCGAATATGAAATGAATTTTTCCCTGCAACTCTTCACGTGGCCGCCTGATTCATCATTTCGTCACCTTCCATTCCTCGAACATCAATCCTCAAAGTAAAAAGTTCACCTCTAATCGCTCGCCAAAACCGCGCTAAAGCTCTCCACCAATCACAGCCTCAATCCTCTACAATACTCTATAAAGTTAAATAAGCAGATCTTTGCCATCATCCTCTGAGACAGCGGCCTCCAGGGTATAGATGCTTGCGACTATCGTGCCTCTCTATATTCTCGTGTGAATGCCTGAAATACGAATGACTCAAGAGACAGCGGCCTCCAGGATAATAGATGCTTGCGGTATTACCGTGCCTCTCTATATTCTCGTGTGTGCTTGAAATACGAATGTCTCGTGATAATCCCCTTTAAACCCCATACTAGCTATGGTGTTGGACACCCTCCTTCGGGAGGGTGAAGTTTTTGATTCTTGGCTCTATGGTTTTTTTGATAGCTCTTTTTTTTACTTTGCAAGCGAGGAGAGGTCCTTTTTAAGCGAGGTTCACAGTCGAGGGTGTTGAGATGCCTTTTCTTCTTCGATTAAGGTTCTAGTGAAGATTAGCGCTCTGCGACATGCAACAAAGCTTTTATTAGGAAGCAAATGGGATTTCGTGGGATGTAATTCTACTATATTTTATACATCATCCAATCCCGTAATGCCATCGACCTTGCCAAGAAATTCGCCGTTCGTTCCCTTCAGCAGCTCGTTGATATCAACAGTCCCAGAAGTCAAGTATCGCTCACTCACACCCACATTGACTCTCTGAGACAATAAGCTCTTCAACTCGCCTCTGAGAGCACCAACTTCGCTTTTAGACATAGCTCTAGACTCCTTCTCCTTCAATTTCCTCCCTGTGCCTCTGCCTTTCCTTCCGCCACCGGCAGCTTCGAATTCTTCGCTATCATAGTCCACACCAAGCTCTTCAGCGGCATTCTTCACCCAATCATCATCATGCCCCTTCTTCTCTTTGGCTAACACACTATCGGCGATCTTCTTTGCAAGTGTGACTCGAGGCTTTAGACGCGCCACAACTTTGCGGTCCAGATCTAAAGAGCGCATATAATACTTAGCTTTGTTACCACCACCAGCAACTGCATTCTGTGCATGGACTTTGGCAACAAGTCGACGAGTCCCAACGACTTCCTCGGGGGCACACATTAGAATGCTCGTTCCTGAGCTTTCGGCTCTGGCTGTGCGGCCTGATCGATGCACATACATGTCTGCGGCTCGAGGAAGATGGTAGTGAATGACTAATTGGACACCAGGGATATCAAGACCACGAGCAGCTACATCTGTTGCAACTAGAGTTGCACCAGGGAATTTTGTGAAGCGTTCGATTGACCTCATTCTTGCTTTCTGGATCATTTGAGAGTGTAATGCTAATGCCGGGATATTGAGATTTTGCAGCATTGGCGTGAGGCGTCGGACAGAGTGGATGGAATTTGTGAAGATCAAGGTGCGCTGATTTGGGTGATGCATCAGTAGGGCATATAAGTATAGGTCCTAAGCTGTCAGCACAATAATATCCAAAATTGGGAAATCCATACCTTCTCAGTTCCTGCACACTCGATCATGCCCTCTTTGAGATTCTCGGCCATCTGGGAGATAGGATTGACATCGACAAATTTAGGCTTCTCTTCTCGAAAGTTGAGCTTCTTCAAAAGATACTCCATTGATTGAGAATCGTCCATTAGTCCATGCTTTCCCTTACCCGCCAGCTTTTGCTGGAGCCCTTTGTGAAACGTAGCTGAGAAGACCAGAGTCTGTCGAGTTGGGATATTTGCATCATCGTCGTCACCCACGTCTTGTTGGCGATCCAAAGCACCAATGATTTCTTCTGCTTCTTTGAAATGTCCTTCAGTCAGAAGTCGATCGGCCTCGTCAATGACTAAGAACTTGATCTGCTTGAAGGAATCTGTGAGCTCTGTGCTTGAACTCATCACTTCCCACAGGCGGCCTGGTGTACCAATCACAATATCTGCTTTTGCCAACTGGCGTTGCTGTTTTTGAACTGACAACCCGCCAGTAACAGCGGCAACAAATGGAGAGATTGATAGTCCTTTGCACAACGCTGTCATATGCTCGGTCAATTGATGTGCTAATTCTCGGGTAGGTGAAAGAACCAAACCAGTTGGTGGTCTTGCTTTCTTTTGTTCTTCCTCGTCCAAGTCTCCGTATCGTTCAAGCCAGCTCTCAATCATAGGTACGCCAAAAGCTAGTGTCTTGCCAGAGCCTGTCGCAGCTTTTCCTACAACATCATGGCCTGCTAATATTTCAGGTATGGCCGCTGCTTGAATCGGAGTCGGTTTCGCAAACCCAAGCTTTGAGAGCGCGGAAAGCGTGTCGGCAGAGAGATCCAATTCAGCCCATGCTGAAACATCGGTACCGTCCTCTGCATCATCATCTTCCAAAGCTTTGAAAGCATTCGATAAGACCTCTGAAGATTGTACCTTCTCATCCACTTTCGCGGCTTGCCTTTTCGTTTTCTCCTTCTTAGGCTTCTTCTCCTTCTTGGATTCCGCCTTGCTCACTTCAGCAGGTTTGATTTCGTCATTTGAGGTAGCTGTAGATTCCGGTTCATCATCACCAAAGCCTTCGAACTCTTCTTCGTCATCGTATTTGGGTGCTGCAGCAGTTACCTATTGTGAAATGTCAATTCAAGGTTATTCCTCGCAATCTTAGCTACTAACAAATTTGACATTTCCTCCTTCTTTGACGACCTCGACACCCTCAACTTCTTCTAGGCCAAAGAATCCCTCTGCGTCGTCAAACATCTCCGGCATTTTTACTTCGTTCCATGGTAGAGCATCCACAGCTAAGGCTCGCTTTTGTGGTTTGATAGAAGCATTCTTTGCGTTTGCGATTTTCTGTCGCTTCTTTGACTTTGGACCGTCTGTCGAGGACGGCCTCGGTCTCTTCTTTCCTTCCGCGGCCATATTTGTTGACGGAAATGATTTCAAAAGCGCAACAGAATATTTGAAATCTCGTCCAGCATTTTTATCTTGGCAGAATCCAGAAAAGGCTTCACCGCCTTCCAGCCGTGCGCTAAGAAATTCTCATTCACTCAGCCTTGTTCAACCCCACCCAAGAACACCCAATTGCCCACTTCCAATGAAGATAATTCCGCTTCACAATGGGGAAGTCTTCGAAAGATAAGCGCGATGCTTATTACAGACTTGCGAAGGAGCAAGGATGGCGTGCACGCAGTGCTTTCAAGCTCCTCCAACTTGATGAAGGTAATGAACACGTCTTGTCCTCACAGCTCAGAGACTGAAAGCCCGCAGAATTTGACCTCTTCAATGGTGTAACTCGAGTCGTCGACTTATGTGCCGCACCTGGAAGCTGGAGTCAGGTCCTCTCGAGAGTCTTAATTAAAGGCGAGAAATTCGGTCGAAGTGCTTGGGAAGACGAAGAGGGCAAACTTCGACAACAATTGCTGAAGGTCTTTGGGCAGGAGCTCTCTGCAGAAGAAAAAGAGGTGATCAATCAAAGAGAAAGAGAGAAGCATATCCTGAAACCTCGAAAAGATGTCAAGATCGTCGCTATCGATCTCCAACCCATGAGCCCTCTAGAAGGCATCATCACTTTGCGAGCAGACATTACACATCCGGCCACAATCCCTCTATTACTGCGGGCCTTGGACCCATCTTACGACCCCGAGACAAAATCACAACAAGCTTCACAACCAGTCGACCTAGTCATCTCAGATGGCGCTCCAGATGTCACTGGTCTGCATGATCTTGACATCTATGTACAATCTCAACTCCTCTTCGCGGCATTGAACCTCGCAATGTGCGTGCTGAAACCTGGAGGCAAATTTGTTGCAAAGATTTTTCGTGGCAGAAATGTCGACCTTCTCTTCGCCCAGCTGAAGATATTCTTCGAGAGAGTGATTGTCGCGAAGCCAAGGTCAAGCAGAGCGAGTAGCGTCGAGGCTTTCGTTGTGTGCCTGAACTTCTCTCCACCAGAAGGCTTCAAGGCCAGTCTAGAAGATCCAATGGGTGTTGGCGACAGACTAGCAAAGATGTCGAAGACAAAGCCACGAGAGCAACCTATCATGGCTGCCACAACATTACAGGATCCTACTACGGGTACATGGTCTGCGAGCCCAGCAATGGCGGCCCATCGAAATAAAGATGGTGTGCTCGAGCTCCCAATGCCCGAAAATATGGACAGGATGGCGAGAGATGGCAGATGGATAGCCCCATTCCTCGCCTGTGGGGACCTTTCTGGTTTCGATGCCGATGCCTCATACCACCTGCCTAAAGACCGAGTAACACTTGATCCAGTGCAGCCTCCCACTGCACCACCATACAAGCGTGCCCTCGAGATGAGAAAAGCAGCCGGTGGAGCGTATGGCAAGATAACGTCGAAGTGACAAGTGGCACAGTTGATTTATTCAGAATTGCATAGCGAGGCGTCAGGCTTGGCATGGTTTACTCGGTTGCACGGAAGTCCTCCACATCCAAATACCATAGATCAATATCGATGGCTTTTACAAGCAATAATGTCATCAAGTGAGACTTTTGAATTGAAGTATGTATTGTGGGATATATACGACTCGAACGAAAGGGATCTTGGCCGACTAAAACTATCGACCGAAGCAAAAGACTCCAACAACTCCGTTCCGTGATATTCCTTTCCAACACTCGAAGCTCGACGAACCATGTTATATATTCAATTTCCCAGTCCAGATCTTTCTTACTTCGTAATGAAGCCGAGATAATCGGCAACGATCAAAGTTACCATCCTGAATCTTGTCAGTCGAGCCTATTTTCGAGATTGGGAGAAACTTACGCATGCGGCGCGATTCTAACATAATATGTGCTGAAACCTCTATAAAATCTCAACATTCCTTCTTCTTTGGCAACCTTGGCAAAGCAATCCATCATGCTCTTGTATGGCAATGTTCCATCCGGTCTCCGCGATTGTTTTTGCAGTCTCGTCTTGACAAAGTCAAATGGCAAGCTGAAGAAACTGGCAAAGAACCCAGCAACTGCACTCGCTGTCAAAGTTTGTGCTCTCGGACTCAGACTGGTGTCCTTCAGTTGTTGCTTTGCCTCCGAGAAGAAAGCCAATTGCCCAAAGTTCAGTGCCATAGCTCGGACGACTGTTGGTGTAGCGCCGGCCCACAGAGCTCCAACACCTTCTGATTTCGCGATATGGCTAAGGGCAGCAAAGACGGATTTATAATTGTTTCGCTGGGCGGCGGGTTTTAAGCCGTCTGATTGCATGCGAATCAGGGCAAGGTCTGCAGGATTTCCAATCATTGCTGCGAGACCACCAGCTGTTAAACCGGCTCCCGCACGCTCGGCAAACCCGATTTTCTCTCCCTTGGCTTGCGCCCTTGTGGTCAATGCCTTCATGAAGGTGTCGAAGAAACCAAGACGAGCAGTTGTGTAGACTGCTTGTCTCAACAACCCAGCTGAAAGCCCGGTGTATAGATCCATGACTTTGCCTGCGGCAATGATCTCTCTTGTTATGGACAATGGCGTTGGTTTGGGACCGGTCTTGGCACCCTCTCCAGCGAGTTGCAATCGTACCTTGATCATATCGATCGGTTGGATAACGGTTGTTGCGACCATACCAGCCGTACCACCATTGATAAATGGCAGAGCAGCCCGCATAAACGGTGTATGGAGGAGATCGTTCTTCGCAGCTATGGGGTCTGCTTTGGCAGTCTCTGCCAGCTGCTTCGTAGCGTTCATGGCTTCAGAGGTCTTGTTGCGTGCAGCTTCCGCGGCTTGCTTGATCGAATTGGAGGTTGACATGGTGGTGGTGATGAGGGAGGGAGAGGAGGGGTAGTATATGATGGGTAGATCAAGCAGTTTGGCGGCTACACCACACGGGAAACAGCTGTCAGCGAGCTAACTCTGCTGGGGAACAGGGGACGCATGTTGAGTATATCAACGGAAAGAGACTTTTTGGGGCTTGACGGAGAAAGGCAGCCTTGGTGGGGACCCATCACCTAGTGATTGGTGCAACCGCAACTTGCTTGAGACACGGCCAGCGCACATGTCAAATCATTGCAACGGACAATTGACGTATGGGCGCGGGGGGTCTTCCAGCAACAGGGCGAAACCGGAAAAGAAAAGAAATCGCATAGCCTTGGTTATTGGGGGCAAAGCGAGGCGGACGCAGGAGGTTCACGATAATAAAAGAATGGCCGGAAGGGACTCACTTGTTGAAATCGCACTGACGTCCGCCGGCTCTGGAACCCCCTAGCTACCGAGATGCCGTCCGAGAAGGAAGTGCGAAGAGTGGAGTGGGGCAGGAATTTATTAGGCGAGCAGGGACGTCGAAATGAAACCCGCAGCCTTGTCGAGGAAGGTGGGTCCGATATGCGACTGCGACGATGGGAGGACGATGATACTGTCGATGAGGAGGAGGAGGAGGAGGAGGAGGAGGGAGAAGATGATGATGGAAGTGGCAGACGTTGTTGTTTTAAAGCAAGACCGCTGTGCCTGGACGGTCGCGTGTATTTGCCAGGTTCCCGTTGGCCGACCTGTTTGGTGCGAGGGAGTGCTTGGAGGAGAGTGGTAGTTGATGCGGGGTTGCCAGGCACGAGACGAGGCTTGCGTTGCAAAGACACCCCAAATGCACGGATGGACATCTATCTTCTCTCTCGACTCTCCTCAGAAGTAGAGCAGAGCAGGAAAACGCTCTTCTTTATGAGGGGAAACCCAATCGGAGGTTGGGGACTTATGTCGGCGGGTTTTTGTTATGAATGACATTTTGGATTTTTTATCGATGACTTGCTCGGTGAGCTTCCCTGTCCCCGAAGAAGCCTCCATCGGTATTGGGCGCGTTGTACAGAAAGTATAATGTATGTGTGCTGCTGGATTTGTTTGCGGTTTCACTCAGGCTGTTCAGCAGAATGGCATGCTTCTACTGAACCTACGTCGGAGTGAGGTGATCCTACCATCGCTACACTCATCATCATCTCTGAAAACTGATGATACCTGCAATTCAATGTCTGGAGTATCGGGCTGGGCTTCCGCGTTATTTTCTTACGTTGCGCAGTGATCTTCGACCTTCGAGATGATGGTCTCGTCTTGGTGGTTTGGTACTAGACCAAACTGGTTTGAAGCTTGGCCTTCTCTGTCGAGTGAGTGCGGGGTAGCTCCTCGCTTGTCTTCCCTGCGACCGTGGTTCTGGTTATCGATAAGAAGTGCAGTGCCGAAGAAAGGCAAGTTATCTCTCTCATTCATCCAATTCATCTCATCATCCCGAATCAAAGCCGAAATCGTACTTCGGTGTTCTTTTTTTTCTCCCTCTTTCTCTTTTCTCACTCACTCATAATCTCACCTCCGAGCCGCACTTCCAAGGTTCACTTCACATGCCTGCCTCAACCACCCTCCATCAACAAACACGTGCCTCAATCCTCCTCAACATCCAATCCCACCGCTCCAACCAACCTAGCTACATCCTCTCTAGCTCCATTCCAGACCTTCAGCTATTCTTCCCGACCCTCTCCGACTCTTTCTCGTGGGGACGTACCTCCCACAAACCTCACGGAATGTGATTTCCCACCAACCTGGGCCTCGCCGCTTCTGCCCGTTCTGGTCTCAAACTAGGTACAAGCTGACAAGGTGAGTTCCGATCCGATGCAAGCCGTGCTTTGTCACGTGATGGGGGATGAGGGAGATATTCCGGCGGAAAAATTGAGCTGGATAAGACTACCTGACGGAATTTTGGAGAGAGAGATTCATAACGGCCGATTTCCCTCTTCCGGTCTCGAAATCCACTTCAGGCGGAGCCCGAGTCTGTCACGTGGCTTGCCCTTCATGGAGATATTCCGGTGGAAGAACTAAGCGGGATAAGACTACCAGACGGGATGTTGAAGGCGAAGCGATATCGGTGTATTTTCCCGTTCATAGCTCTCGAAAACATCCACGTTCCGAGGGAGTGTAAGACCGGAAGAAGTTTTTCGGTAAAGGGATCCTGGACGGTTGGCTGGATCGGACATCTAGATCGGATTGTGACAGCTCCAAATGTTGGTTGTGATGAAGATTGCGAACCAACATGGGAGGGAGATTGATATGTTGGATAACCATGCAGCCATCGGGACTACAACCGTAGTCGAGGTAAGTGGTTCCACGGATTGAGCCTCTTGTCAGCCACGTGGTATCCTCGTGTTGTACGTCCAAAGGATTCTTATCCAAACGGCGAAAATTTGGCGACTTTTCTTTGTATTTGAAATTCTTCCTAGCGAGAACTTGTCTGTACATAGCATGTTCGCATTTTTGCGACGTTGTCTCGATGGCATCAGAATTATTACAAATTGGGGAGCTGGACGGCAAAGTATGGCTCGAAAAGCATACTAGAGTGTACTTTGCATTGCATAGTTTCTTGTGTTGCCCTTGACATTGTTTCATTCCCCATTCGGTCCAACATTGGAAGCTCCTTGTTGTGAGCCAGGTCTTCATGTATTGTTTCCAAGTACTTCAAGTCTTCCTGGGCAGATCGACAACGAAAGCTTTCGTCCAGCTGATATCAACACTTCCCCTTGCTGATTCGTTGTTTTACCATTCTTGTGATACTCAACGCATCCTTTTATACGTACTTGCTAGGCAGTCTCAGTGGTCCCGGACTCCCGGAAGACTCACAGACAGGATCAAAGGCGTGGAGTGTTGTAAGGATCAATTGTTGTCAATAAGCGCCTTCCTGAAACAGCATACATGGCAACCCACGATGTGTCCCATAACCCGTTCAAAGAAAACGTGGGGGGAAGAACTTTTCGTCAGCTCTAGACATGTTACCATGGGAAGGCCTACCTCTAACCTACATAACCTTATGTTGTATGTACGGGAGGCCCGATCGGCAGCACCCTTCGTATGTTCAATAGCCAGTAGCATGGGCGTTTCATGCCAAGAAGGCAACTCGGCTTCACAATTTCTGCATTTGTCACATCATGGGATCTTCTTTGGGACCCTGCGGGCAGTGCCGCACCAGCTTATGTCCTTCGAACAACATCGTCGTGTAACCTCATGTTGGAAATGTTATGCATTCAATACTGTCTGTTGGTTCCCAACTTTAAACGATTGGCCTGGCTCTGTTCCGGTGCCATCCTGTCTAGACAAGCGGGCCGCGTTTTTCGTTTTGCTCAAGAAACCTGGTTCTTGGAGAAGTTTTCGTGGTGCCGAGTACTGAAGATAACACGGCCCGAGTGAGAATTGTTCGGGAAAGTCTTCCCCGTCCCGCCGCACGGCATCATGCACAGTTGATGCTGTTGGAAACCGAAAAGACTCACGCAAGAAAGCGATTGGAAGAGAAAGGATGACGAAGATGCGGGTTCGCCCGTGCTACACCACAGAGGCGCATGTGTTCTCCCCGCCTCAAACTACTACGTCGACTTGCTACGCGAGTGGTAGCTGTTACGATATTGAAATTAGTTTGAGCAATGGAAAGTCGGACTTTATATTCACCCCGAACATAACCACGACGGGGAAGTGTTTGTAAAGGTGAGTTGTTTCTCCTATTAATACGTCACTCGCTGTCCACTATCGAAAAATTCTGCAAACTCGGACGAGCAAGCAATTTGCCTCTTCTTGCTACAAAGAGCTGGCAAACTTTTCTACTTCTTTATCAAAACACATATACGTGAAACCTTTTCTCTCAGCACTGATACCTAGAGGCTGTTGTAATGTCTACCAAATCAGAAATTTCTAGTCACATCATTGCCTCTGACAAGTCTCTATCCTCATCCAAGAGCGTAATGACCGTTGTGGAGCAAGTCGATAGTACGGAACCCCAAGATGTGGAAACTAGCAACGACTCTACAAACAATGTTGCAATGACCATACCACCCGCAGATGGAGGAAAGGGAGCTTGGCTGTTCTTGGCTGGCTGTTTCGTCTTTGAAGCCTTAGTCTGGGGCAAGTCAACCTCTATTCGATCGACGAAGAAGTTTCTGTAACTGACCCTACCAGGCTTTCCCTTCTCCTTTGGCGTCTTCCAATCCTACTACACAACTCACCCACCATTCTCGCTCTCACCTAATGGCATCGCTGCAATCGGAACCTGCTCAAGCGGCGTCATGTATCTTATTGCTCCCATTACACTCTACGCTCTAGAATACTACCCCTCTATTCGTCGTCTCTCGTCAATCATGGGTCTCGCTATTGCCGTTACGGCCTTGATTGCAAGTAGTTTCGCTACAAAAGTTTGGCAGTTGATTCTCACTCAAGGAATCTTATATGCTATCGGCGGAAGTCTTCTTTATTCTCCAACAATGTTTTACCTCGACGAATGGTTCATTAAGAAGAAAGGACTAGCATTTGGAATCATGTGGGCAGGAGTCGGCACTGTACGTTTCTCCTCTTCCTTTTCCAGTATCATACCCAACTAACAACCCCCAAGTCAGGACTCATATTCCCCTTCCTCCTCTCCGCCCTTCTCACAACCCACGGCCACGCCACCACCCTCCGCATCTGGTCCCTCATCCTCCTCACCCTCTGCCTCCCCCTAATCTACGCCGTCAAACCGCGTCTCCCCTTCAACGCCCGCCCCACTCCCCGAAGGCCCATCTCCTACTCCTTCCTCCAAACTCGCACCCATCTCTTCCTCCAAACAGCCAACATCCTCGAATCCCTCGGCTTCTTCATCCCAGCCATCTACCTCCCCTCCTACGCCTCCTCGCTGCACCTCCCGGCTTACACCGGCACCCTGCTCCTCGCGCTCTTGAACCTATTTTCTGTCTTTGGCGCGGTGTTCTTGGGTCATCTCTGCGATAGGTTTCATGTCACGACTGTGATTCTCGTCTCGACGGTGGGTTCTACGGTCTCGGTGTTCTTGTTTTGGGGGTTTGCTACGAGGTTGCCGTTGGTGCTTTTCGTCGTTACGTATGGGTTTTTTGCTGGGGGGTTTTCGGCTGTGGTTAGTTCTCTCTCTTCTTTCTCTTTCTCTGTCTTATTCTTGCTGAGAGGAATATTTTCGATGCTGATGTTTTACAAACAGTGGACGGGCATGATGAATGAAGTCCGCCGGTCGGGAGACAAGAGCGCGGGGATGGGGCAGTTGATGGGTGTTTTTGCCGCGGGGAGAGGCATTGGAGCGGTCGTTTCGGGGCCGGTAAGTGAGGTTTTGTTGAGTGCTATGAAGGGGAAGGGAATCGGAGGAGCAAGACTGGGAGGCTTTGGGGGCGAGTATGGCGTTTTGATCCTCTTTACGGGGGTGAGTGCTTTTTGTGGGGTGGTGGCTTTGGGTGTTAAGAGACAAAGGGTGATGGAGGTTGAGGTTGAGGTTCAAGAGGGGACGGAGATGGACGGTGTGGGTTGTTGAGGAAGTTGATGCACCGGGAAACAATAAAGAGGGGTTTGACTTCCTACTACCTTCAAACTTAGTAACAATACACAAGAATCAACCCAAGTCTCTCTCCTCCCAAACACACCTGATTTCTATTTAAAATCCATCAAGTTCCCACCCAAAACGTATCCTCCTCCCTCCACAACCACTAATATAAACCCCAACAACCACATCCTGCCTCACATCCCACGTCGCGCAATTGGCTAGCGCGTTCGACTGTTAGCAACCCTCCAAGCAATCGAGAGGTTGGTGGTGTAAGTTCCTTTCTTCTCTCTTTGCCCTTGGAATACATACCATCAGATTTCTAATTCTGCTATAGTCGAGCCCACCCGAGGGAGAGCTTTTCTTTGCATCTCTTTGCGTCTGTTTTACAGCACATGTGTTTTTTCTTTTCTTTTTTGGACAATACGAGTAGAGTGGAATGAGATTCGTTTGTCACAGCTGAGATAATGTGTTTTGCTAGGCTAGGTGAGTTCTGTGTGCCGAGCTGTGGGGTATTCGAGGAGCCCCTATTTTTGGCTGTAGATTAGGCGAGTGTTATACTTCGTACTGGGTCTGTTTGTGAGGTTATCGTTCTACGAAGGGGTTTTGTTTGCTGTAATTTATATTGCTTTGGATCTCTGAAGAGGGTTCGAAAGAGTGCGGTAATGAAAATAGTTGAAGAGCTGAAGATATAGATAGAGATGTTCCAAATACTATAATTGAAAATACGAAGTACACGACAACAATGACCTAGTAACGATAAACAATATTTCAAGAGCTGACTGACTTGGTTCGGCCTTGATGAGGGATCGCATGAGGTGACTCGGAAGTACTAGTTGCCTAGTCTAGAAGTTGGGCGAAGTTTGTTTGTTTGTATTGATGTTTGCGCTGTCTGCGCTGTTAGCGATGATTGCGCTGAACGCGCTGAACGCGCCGATACAGGTGGACCCGAGAAACCGTCTATAATGTGATTTCAACTCTATGCAAAGAAGAAGCATATCTTATTTGAAATGAATTACTCCAGTCCAGTCCATACAAATGATCATCTATTGTGCTTGGAAAGCGGTAGTACTCAAGCCTGATGAGCCTTAGCTTTCAAATCAGCAATACCCTTCAAAACACTCTTCCCCTCCCCTCTATACCCAACCTTCTCCATCCACTCCGCTAAACTCCTAATCCTCCCAGGATGAACACGATCCAAGAACTCAAAATCCCGATCATCGCCCCACCCCTCACCCCAAAATCTCCACCACGCAGAGAAGTTCTCACGCCATGTCATACTCGACTCATCTCTCGCAACACTAGGACCCGCGGCCCAATTCGCAGGCGCGTTTGGATACGGTTCTGCTAGTGGCAGGTATTCGTCAAGGGGAAGATATTTGTGAGATGCTGGTAGGCCGGTCACGGCTGTGAATGTTTTGGCGATGGTGGGGAAGCTGATTGATTCGGTTGCAATTTCTAGATTCATGCCTGCGGATTCGCTGATGTGGTCGAAGAGCCAGAGAGCGTAGATTCCGATGTCTGAGAGGGCGATGAGAGGGATTTTGCCGTCGCCTGAGGATAATTAGTGTGTTGGGAGAATAGGGGTGGGGGGTTCTTACGAGCTGGATTTGCCCAGATGAAAGAGCCGTCTGGTTGTTTGGTGGGTACGAACATGCCATCAAACAGCATATCCATGTACGGACCTGTGGTGAGTAGCGAGGACTTCATTCCGTTCTGGCCGTGAGAGAGGATCAGGTCTATCAAAGCGTCAACTTAGTTCAGGAGACTGTTGACTTTCTTACCTCCAACACGTCCTTTCGCATCGTTATGCCCCCAGTGGTATTTTTCATCCCATCCCGCCTTCTTCAGGGGATAATCCGTGTTAGCCCAAATGAAATGAGTGACCTTTTCATGGCGGGCAATTTCGTAAGCTCGGATACCATAGAACAGTTCGGCTTTCTCCCCGAGCGTGAAGCCGTCCGTGTTGACATATGCGCCATATACACCGTGAAAAGCTCTGTGTAAATCTTTCTGGTTGTCTTGACTACCTTGAATGAGCGTCACGTTTGGAAGTGAAGCCAAAGTCTGGGAACGTTCCGAGGATATGTTCCTGGTTAAAACTCGGACGGAGTATCTTTGAGAAGAGGAGAGAGCTAGATGTTGTTAGTGGTAGCTTGTGAGGTGGGGCTTTGAGGGTTAAACCTTTCACCACTTCCTGGCCTTGTGCTCCGGTGCCTCCTATCACGAGGATTTCTTTCAAAGAAGACATTGCGATTGAGTTCTGATTGAGATGTGCTTTCTGTCTTGACGTGAGAATTGATATATATATATATATACATCTGTGTGTGTTCTATGAGAGGTTAATATTCGCTGAGTGATCAAAGATATCGCAACATTTGTGATGTGATATTGAGGTTAAGAACATGTTAATTGTTTGCATAGTCGGAGAGACTCGTCATTTGGCCATTGGTTCAGCTTCGAGACGTTCATGAGGTTGTTGATGAAACTCCTGATTGACATCAGTAATCACAACTGTTTGATCTCACAAGATGCCCCGCGCCGTATCACTAATCGTACACTGACAGGACCCCGCCCCATCAATCGACCTACTCGAATGAGTAATCCAACAAATAATGAAGAATCTGTTGTTTTGTGCTACCGCACCACTCAATACCATCCTATCAAAGGATAGTAGTGGCTTGTAGAAACGGTGCGATGTTCACACTTTCAGAGTGCGATTGTTCCTCAACCACGAACTCGAAAAAGCCATGCAGCAGCAGACGGAGGAAGCAGAAACGCAAAGGCATCGAATAGCAAGAACTGGAGAAAGTAATGAGGTATGTAAATAAGGACTAGGCCAACTTTTATCCAGTCTAAAGAAATCTGTAAACTTCATATCATACACACTTGACACACGTCTTGTGCATAATAGTTCTCCTCTGACCTTAAAGTTCCATTGATTACAGATCATTCCGACTCGTCAACGTTGTACTTTACTTTCCCACCCGTGGCCCGACCCGAACGCCGTCTGCTCTTACTCGTGTCATCGGTCTTCGCTGAGGGTTTGGTCGATTCCTTCCCGGCTTGCCGTTTCTTGGCTCTTCCCTTTCCACCGTCCTCGATTTCTGGTTGCTCTGGTTGTGTTGACGTCTTTCTCTTCCTCGACGTATTACCGTTGGTCTTCTCCGCTGGTGAACCTTCAGTCTTTACCTCGTCCTCGGGGTCTTCTTTGACTTTCTTGGCTTTCCCTTTCCCTTTTGCTGGCTTTTTCGACTCAACTCGTTCGTCACTATTCTCCAACTCCTCTATCTTCTCCTTTTTCAGATCTCCAGCTACTGCTCCAGTCTTCTTTTGAACGCTAGGAACAACGCAGCTTGTCCTACCACCCACTGTAAGAAACGTGATCTTCTCTCCATTGGGAAGGGATTTCGGAGCGTCCTTCTTTCCCTTGCCCCAGCGGTGATTGAAGAGCCATTCCTCTGGAAATTTGCTGGAGTCTGCTAATAGATCTACCGCTGTCTGACAGACATGCAGGATAGATTCACGAAGCTGCTTCAACTGGGCGTCGCTAAAAGTATCACTGTACTGCTCTGGATGCAGTTTCGCGTGATATAATACCTCATCACTGCACAATGTCAGGAAACGATCTTGGAATATGACATGGTTTGAACTTACCCTACCCAATTTCCAATCCCACTGATATTAGCTTGGTCTAGAAGCAGTGCTTTCACAGGCACGTGCTTACTCCTCATCTTTTTCGTAAGCCATTCCTCGGTTACAATATCTCGATCGATAACAGGATCTGGACCATTTTCTTTCAGCGGTGTCGTATTCCTAATGTCTTCGGCGGCACAGTCGACGAGTCGGATCCGAGCGAATCTTCTAGCATCTGTGAATGCTGCCTCAACCTTCGGTTCTTCCTCAGTCTCAACTGAAAACTTCCAGTACTTTGGCGGCCACTCTTCAGGACCATCTGTGTCTTTAGGTCTGTAGTGAGCTGACGGTTCTCCCCGAATGTAGAGCCATCCTGTTGAGATTAGCACGTGATTGTCTACTCCGCTACAACAGGTAGACGTACCTGTCATTCCGAAATGAAAGACCGGATGAGGCGGCGAAGACATCGTGAGCCTTTACCATATTAGTTCAATCTTGTGAATAGGCTTGCTGTTCTTACCAGAAGTATTTGCCTTGCTGGCCAGCACTCATTACTTGCTTGCCAGTCAATGCTTTTTGGAACTCAGATGCGCTTGTCCCAACCTTTCCGAACACGTTGGAGTCATCTTGAGCCTTGACAACTGACAGAGTTTTGCCAACGAAGCTCTTTCGAAGATGATGGACAATACGGGCGACTTGAATATATTGTCAATACGTACCATGATCTTGACAACCATAAAGACTTACCTTCAGCAATTTCGGGCATTTTTGAGTATGCAAATAGACAATTGTAATTACAAGGAGATCAGAAACGCGTGAATGAACGGGAGTCAGCTTGCGATGACGCGCAAGAACGTGATTTGAAATCTTTGTGCCTCAGGCGTTTCAGGCGTCTTTGCATGGGCTTCGGGAATCCCCAGAAATGCCTCGGCCCCATCACATGAGTTCTCCCCGGAGTTTCACAAGGCACAACTCTTCAACAAAAAGCCTAAGACCCGATCTCCTACCAATTCTCTCTTGGATTCTCCTGACTGCCAGCAAAGCTTTACAGAATGGTCGCCGATTCCCTTGTCTACCACCCCTCGGTGGCCCATTATCTTAAATTCGTTGCTACCACTGTAGGCCGCGATAAGCTGCTCCGAACTTTCCAATACTTTTCTCGATTCTACGCCTGGTACCTTTTCCGCACGAATGGCACCCCGGCAGAGATTGCTCCTTTCGAGGCCATTAAGAAACAATTCGGTCTTGCTCGCAAATTGATGCGTGTGGGCAAGAACGTTGAGCACTTCAAAGCCGCTGCAATTGCGGCAGATTCCAAGAACTTGGATCCGGTTGTGAAATACTGCGCTGTTGGTAGACAGCTTGGATATGCTGGATACCTCACATTCGATGCTGTTACATATTTGGATGCCGCTGGGATCCGGAAGAGCCCTGCGACACAGCGATTGCAAAGAGAGGCTTATAGGTGCTGGATGATCGGATTGCTCTTCAGTGCTGTCTCGGGCACATATTCGCTATACCAATTAAGACTTCAGCAGTCTAGAATTGATAAGAAAGATGGCGAGGGTGCAGTTGCTACCAAGAGAATTGAGAAGTATGGCCAGATGTTAAGGTGTCACAGATATCGCTAGCTAACACAAATATCAGGGAACGCTCCGCCATTAACCTCCAGCTCCTCTCAGATCTTTGCGATCTCACCGTACCTACATCAGCCATTGGATTGACGAACTTTGATGATGGATTTGTTGGTTTGGCGGGCACAGTGAGCAGTTTGATAGGCGTTTACACTGTGTGGAAGAAGACTGCTTAAGTGGGAGGTGGGGCTCAAGTCCCAGGCTGAATGGAGGGGCAAAATTGGCGCAAGTCGCGGTACTGAGATTGCGGAAGACATCGACGTGCTATGGCAGCTACAGAGCTTTTTGATACCAGTTTTTGAATCCAATCGCCATGTTCAAGTATCTTCAGCTTCATGTGGGGCCGTCGTGGTGGCACGGCTATATCCATCTCGGCATGTGCTCTGAACGTTGCATCCACTCACCAAACCTCACTTAAGTTCATAATGATCTTAGTATCTCAGCAACGTCCAGTCAAACATCCATTTTGAGTCGCAAGTGCGCCCTTCGATGTAATACTCGCCTTAGAACTTAAAACTCTACTGTTCTAAGCACCCTCTCTGTTTGTAATCCAGAATCATCTGATTATAATATTCACCAGCACGACGTACTGGGCTATACTCCTGTATCGAATGTTATGTAAAGTCAGGTAGCTTTCCGATTCAAGAAATGGTGCATCTTGGAAGTCTTTCCAAATGCCAGACTTCGAAGTGGTTCATATGCGTCACTTTGTCTAGCAGCATACTATCTTTGTAAAGGGTAAACTCACTAGGCCCCTTCACCAGGGTTGGAGAGCCTCCTTTTTAGTCAATGCCGCCTCCGGAGTCAAATACGTAGTTCGGAATGAACTACGTAGTTAATCCTCGGTTCGTCAGTACGGCTGCAAAGATCTGCAAGATAAGTTCTACTCAGTCTTTCAAGCTTGTTTACTGTTTCAACGTCCCCCAACATGGCGAGCAAAGCAGAGTTGCAGCAAGACGAATCCTCAAAGGAGGTGACGGTGGCTTCATCGACAGAAATAGAGAATGCATCGGTCATAGACATCTCTCCTATCGCGATTGAACCTCCGTATTCGATCTTCAACCGCAAAGAGAGGCTCCTCCTGGTCTTCCTAGGTACCTTTGCTGCATTTCTCTCGCCATTGACAGCAAATGTCTACTACCCGGCCATCGTCGAACTATCGCACGAGTTCCATGTATCAACCGATCTCATCAACCTGACTATCACAGTCTACCTTATATTGCAAGGCTTAGCTCCCACGTTCATCGGCTCGATTTCGGATGTCATTGGTCGGCGCCCGGCTTACATGATTTGCTTCATGGTGTATTTTGCGGCAAATGTAGGGCTTGCTTTACAAAATAGCTTTGCTGGATTGATGGTTCTGCGTTGTATTCAAAGCGCTGGCAGCAGCGGTACTCTGACGTTAGCCAACGCATTGGTAGCCGACTTGTAAGTCTGACTTCCTCACATTCAATAGTTCATTCGACTACCGTTATAGATAGAGTGCTAATTCGAAGATTTGTTTAGAGCTACATCATCAGAGCGCGGTTCCTACATGGGTTACGCGACTCTAGGAGCCTTCTTCGGTCAAGCTGTCGGACCCCTTATCGGTGGCCTTCTGAACGCAGCACTTGGCTGGCGCTCTATCTTCTGGTTCCTTGTCATCTTCTCGGCAACCGTCTTCCTAATCTTCATCATCGTCGTCCCCGAAACCTGTCGTGCTGTCGTTGGTAATGGCTCCATTCCTCCCCAGAAGTGGAATATCAGCGTCCTAGGATATTTGACCGGTCGTCGATTTCTCCAACCCAATCCATCAATTCCCGTTCCAGAATCACCTCGCGCTCCCCGTCGTCCCATCAATCTCCTAGGCACGGTCCAGATCATGTTCTCCAAGGGGGCAGGATGCATTCTTCTTTACACGGGCTTTCTGTTTGGAGGGTTTTACACTCAGATTGCAATGGTGCCAGTGAACTTCACAGAACATTTCGGCTTCAACTCTCGACAAATCGGACTGTGCTACCTTCCATTCGGACTTGGATGCATGGCAGCAGCCCTTGCGACGGGAAAGGCCATGGATTGGAACTTTCAACGAATCGCCAAGAAGCTAAACTATCCAATCGTGCCCGGCCAACAAAATGATCTTTCCAAATTTCCTATCGAGATGGCCAGAATACAAATCGTGATCCCTCTCGCCTTCCTGGGATGTGTTACGGTCGTTATGTATGGCTGGATGTTCCATCTTACAAAGTCCTTAGCTGCACCGTTGGTGTTGTTGTTCTTCTTGGGGTTCAGTCTTATTGGAGCCTTCACTGCTTTCAGCACGTTATTGGTTGATTTCTATCCCGATTCGCCTGGAACTGCTACTGCTGCAGCGAATTTGCTAAGATGTTGGATGGGTGCCGGTGCGGTGGCTTTTATTGGGCCATTGCAAGCCAAGATTGGATCTGGTTTTGCGTGCGTTGCTGTTGCCATTTGTTGGATCCTATCCAGTCCATTGTTGTGGATTGTCTGGAAACATGGGCCAGCTTGGAGAGAAGAGAGGAGAATCAAGGCTGAGAAGGTGAAAGGCGTAGTGGAGCTGAGCAAAGATCTCGAAAGTTCGTCTCAAGATGTTAGCACACCTGCTGAAACCGCCGAGGGGAGTGTTGTTTGATTCAATTTCGTTGAATTCATGGCCCTGGTGGCCCTGGTGGCTTATGTCAAAATGAATCTTTTGACACATCGACAAAATTTGATAAATCGTAGATAGTAATACATCAGTTGTTCTCAGGTCTGAAGCTAATAGAAGTTTTCAATCACCTTCCTTCACACTATCTTGCAATTTCCTTATTATCGCCAACGTGCATTTGGAATGGCATGTCAATGGGGACTCTTTAATCCCAGGGTTATAAAGTTATACAGCTCAACTCGGCTCAACATCACTGCTTTGTTGGCTTGCGGCTGCCTTGACTTAGCACCTTCCTACTTGACCATATGTTCGGCCTGAAATTGAGTAGTCCAGGCAACATGATTCCAGTCAAGTCTACGGAACTTTTTAGGTACTAACATCAAGTTATGGAGCTAGCTTATACAATCTCTTGTGACAGAGTAGATTCGGTCTAAAAGACCTCAAATTGGAGGGCCCTATACATAGGCAGAATGCACCCTAAAAGTGCACGTGATGAATCCCCCTATTTAGGGCCAGACTACTATGTGACTTCTCTATTACGCATCTTGGCAATATTTTCACAAAAACACATATAATCGAGGAACATAATGTTATGACAGATAACGTGCACACATTCAAGAAGCATATAATTACATCCAGAACTATGCAACGACGAGACCGACTTCTCGGCACGGAAAATAGGGTATCAAAAGAACAATCAATCAAATGTGACCTTCTTCCCCTGAAATGAAGCCGTCTTCTTCATCTCCTTCGCCTTCTTAGCAGCCTGCCAACTAGGATGCAAGACCCCCAAATCATCTCTCTTCGGTTTCACTGGCTCCGTCTTCGGTTGTATAGGAGTAGCATTCTCTCCAGTTCCACCCATTAAGCTACGTCTTTCTTTCCTATTCATTCCTCTTGCCCCACCTCTAGCATGAGATCCTCTTCCTCTCCCAGAGCCAGAGGTATCTTTAGCACCCCGCTTTGCGTCCCATCCGTCGTCTTTCCCTCGAGAAGCAACAGGGCCTTGTCCGCTTGTGATATGGTTTGCTTTCTCGCCAAATTTTTTCTCCCATATTGCTCGGCGTGCCATTTGACCTGGCCTGTTCTTCTTCACTGGACGTGAGTCTTCAAAATCAGATGGTTCTGACTCGGATCCAGACCAGTAACCACCCATGAGAGATGGGAGGAACGTCGAATTGCCTGGCTTCACTGGTTCTGACTTTGATTTGGTGGTTTTATTTGGTCGCACTTCAGCTGCCGGTTCCGGGTCCGGAGAGGATGATAGAGATTCTGATATTGATGGCGATAATGAGGGCTCTGGTGAGAATGAGAAACGAGTTTGCTCCGGCCTTTCCTTCGGTAGCCAGTCATCTTCGTGAAAACTTTCTTCGTCAGACGAGGCGCCGAGTAGTGCGTCGAATTGCTGGAGCTCTTCCTCATCTAATGATTCTTGGTCATCGGCGTCTCCTTCTGGTCCTTCACTCTCCTTATTTGAGTCAAGGCCATCCCAAGAATCGTCCTCAGAATCATTTTCTGAATCGTCCTCGCGTTTCACAACTGTTGGTTTCTCGTCCACCTCGGCCAAAATCTCCTTCTCTTCCCCATCTCTGCGACTAAACTTAGCATTTTTATCAGCTTCCTTCGCTGTCTTCCCTTTCGGTTCTTTTCTTGGAATGGGAATTCCCATAGCACCATACATCCTCTCCACCGCTCCCATAATCTCCTCCCTCACCAGCTTAGCATTGCACATCCCACTGGTAATATTATGCACAGCCTTAACCTTCTCTTCAGTCCCCTCCGGCTTCGGCAGCTCCTTCCTGACCTCATCTGGCAATATCTCAGTATCCTTAAAGTCCCTAATCTTCAACAAACTCCTGTGTAATTGTGCCACGGTCACTTTATCTAAATCCAACGTTTTCAGTGCCTCAATCTCACTATTGATGCGCTTGATTTCATTGGCTTCGTTCTTCCCAGTGGCGAGCTTTAATCGTTTGCTCAATTTCTGTCTCTCGAATCCTTTGGCAGTTTTTAAGGCTCGGTGGAGAAGTTTCTTGCTTCGGATTAATTCGTCTTGGGCGGCTTGTTTGCGTCGGCGCATGATTCGGTCGACGTCCTCTTCATCATTGCTTGATCGCTTTCGTTTCGGCATCTTGAACAGAGATAATGTCGAGGGTTTCGACGGTGATGCGGTGGTGGAGATGTTACGGAAAACGTTCAGCCTCGCTGGAATTTTTAAGTGGAGTTTGTACAGAAGCGGTGAAATGACCATGCCTGATTAGGAATTCTGCCAGACCCCGCGCTAAAAGGTGGGGTGAACTCGATTCTATTATGGAGTCATTGTCCAAGATTGTTATAAATATTTGATTCATAGAATATTGATTTAGAACTTGTCCAATTCAGTTAGATTAAATTTGCAAAACCGTTCACAATGGCAACGACTTCAATCCAAGCACCAAACCTGTTCAATGTCGACGACCTTGTAGCCGTCATCACAGGAGGAGGATCAGGTGTGAATAACTCATGCCCCAATATTATTGTACGACATCAAGTCACCTGCTAACCAACATAAGGAATCGGATTAATGATGGCACGAGCATTAGCTCTTAACGGAGCCCACAAAGTCTACATCATAGGCCGACGAAAAGAAGTCCTGGAAAAAGCATCCCAATCCGTGACCACAAACAACATAATTCCACTTGTCGGCGACGTAACATCTAAAGAAGCTCTAGACTCTATCGTCACTAAAATTGTCTCAGAAGTTGGATATATCAACCTCCTCATCGCCAATTCTGGAACCCTCGGACCGCAAAAGACGAAAGTCCTGACGGCAGAATCCACTATTGCGGATTTCCAAGAAGCGTATGGACAGACGAGCTTTGAGGATTTCTCTAAGACTTTTGAGTTGAATACGGTAGCTGTGTGGTATACGGTTGTTGCCTTTCTGGGATTGCTGGATGAGGGGAATAAGAAGGGGAATGTTGTTCAGAAGAGCCAAGTTATTGCTACTAGTAGTATTGGAGGCTTCAACAGGAATGTGCCTGGCGGGTATGCTTACGGACAGAGTAAGGCTGCGACTACACACATGATGAAGCAGTTGGCCACTGGCTTGGCGCCATTTGGAATCAGATCGAATATACTTGCTCCTGGATGTAAGTCTCATCTCATTCTCTTCACTTTACCCGAACAACTGCTATTGTATTTTCTTGTAAATCTAAAATGTCTGATCTGAGGGTATAACATTTCAAAATGAAGTGTTCAATCCGCACGCGGCATCTTCTCGTTATTTCACGATTGTCTGAATATCCTCTTCATGAACATCTTCATCCAGCGCTGATCTTCTCAAATAACTAACACAACCAGTGTTCCCGTCCGAGCTCGCCTCAGGTATCATCGGGGACGGTGTTTTCCCCAGGACAGCAATCCCCTTAGAAAGAGTTGGCACAGAAGAAGACATGGCGGGAGCTATCCTATTCCTGACCAGCAAAGCAGGCGCTTATGTAACGGGCAACGTGATATTAATCGATGGCGGCAGACTGAGTCTAAACCCTGCCACATACTGAGAAAGTTTTTGTAGATGCCGTGCTACTTTGATAGAATCTCACTTTATATAGAAGCATGAATGACTAGAAGAAAACCTTTGCTTGTGTACTTTAGGCTCGAGTTGATTCTTTGAAATGAGAGTTCTGTGTTATCAGAAGGCCCGAATGGTTTCCTATATACATCTTGCATTAGATGTGGGACTGATGAGTGACAACAAGCAAGACATCAGCCTACCGTGTTTGATCCGTGCTCAAATTTATGCTCACTTGACATTATGAACTGGGCAGGGTTTGCGTTCTAGAATTAGGAAGAAGAATTTTCCAAGTGATGGAGGATGATGTGCGAAGCGAAGATAGGACGGCTTGGCTGTTTATCCTTGCTCTGCACTCGTGAGATGCAGTAAGAGTCAGTTGTATTGAGCTTAACCAGCAAAGGTCATGACAAATTTTTACAGAAAAAATTGGCATCTCAAAACTTTCAGCTGCTGTCGTCAAAATTCAACTTAACCAAGTCTAGCAGATGTCATGACTTTGAAGTGGCGATTGAACGCTGGAATCATCGAGACATGAAATCTGAGGCAATTCGAAAGACTTGTTAGTGAGAAGTTGTCTCGGTGAAATACTTTAACCGTGGTGTGGCACTGCGGTTGCACCATGCAGGGAAGCAGCCGATAGTAGGGCACGGCATGAGGCTCAGGTCTTGCATTGACAGGTGGCGGTTGATCACGGAAGATTGTTCAGGCGCTCATGGTGGCTCGTCGGCTACTGCCTTTATCACTCGAAAGATCCGTCCGAGCGGAAAGGGATTCAATGTCGACAGTGACCTTTACTACTTCTGAGTAGCAGGAGTTCTCAGAGGGGCTGAAGCATATTGTTCCCGCAGACTGTGTATTGTAAGTTCAATCTTGAGTTGTAAGTGATGGGGCATAAGTCTCAGACATATAAGAGAGAAGATATATCACGGACCCTGCCTCGTCTTGCACAGAAATACCTCCCTTGAGAGGATAAGTACATTGAGGGTGCATAAAGAAGATGGGATATTGGCCAGGCCCGGCAGCTTCCTTTTTACCAGCCGCAATCGACAGCTCTAGCGCGGGACAGGAAGAAAAGTGACTTCGCAGGTGGGCCGCAAGACATACCTAGGTACATGACATAGGTGAACCTGGAAACCTCGATACCGGACTTCTCAATGTCCCTTGGGCCGGATTCAAGTGGGCCACCTGAAGTATATATTATCATGTATAACGTAGAGAATCGAACCTCGTATCATAGAGTATTCAAGTATCATTACAATAGCTCCTTGATATCAGACTCAGGCGAACGGCACCACATTGTTACACCGACAAGTGTTGCACAGTCGAGATTAGAGAATGTTCCATTCATTAGGATCCCTATTTCTGGACCGTTCGAGTCAGGTCAGAGTATCCAGGACTTTTTGGGACCCAATCTGATGGCATGAACTTGCTCAACAATCTAGACGTCCGTCGAATAAAGTGACGCCGGGAAGGAAGGCAATATCACAAGATTGCCAGAATTTGCGATCTTAGGCACTCGCCATATTTCAGATCAGGTGTCGAGAAAAGGGTCCACCTTTTAGGCTTTCGTGCCCGAGAATGATGCCGAGATCATATCCTAAATTGAATACCACAGATGAAGTTCGGGGGCATGTTTACCATGGTTTCTCCGCAGCCGACGAACTATAAACATTGATAGCACGCGACTCTTGGCTATCTGCAGCTACAGAGAAACAGCTTGGGCAGAGTCGAAGAACCGGTGACGAGAATGAAGCGATAGGATTGATGTTTCTGATCAAAATTCAGATAATCGCAAAAGTGCAGAAAAACGTATAATTTTAACGCTTCGCAGAAATCGTTCGAGAGGGACTATTATTCTATCAAACGAAGATCCCACTCAGAATCCATGGTCATCCTCATGTGGCTATATTCCAGAGAGATAAGAAAAAGTTCTCGACGTTTTCGTGCAGTAACATTCAGCCATAAGAGGTTAAACTGGAGGCTGATTCGTGAACCCTGTCATGAAACCTCGCCGAGAGTTGGACATGAGTTTTCCCGCGCCGTCCCCCACGGACTTCCTCATCTGGAGGGAGGCGCAAAGTGTGATGGCAATTCGCGATTCCCCAAATAGTATGGGCGACGTCTGGGTTCGGTTGAACCCTTGATAGCGTCGCAGTCAACGTTAAGCTTATCTCAAGTTGAAAACTTCCATCCGAAATTCGAGCATTATGTCCTTGTTTGATGGAACCGCCGTACATCGTATAGATGAGGGGATATATGATGAACATGCTCTATGCTTAACACCTGAGCTTACACTCCATCAACATCTCATAAGCTTTTTTCATGCTGTGCATATCTGACCTGTGCGTGATCGGATGATTATAGCTACCCTCCTTTTCGGTAGGGATCTCAGCAGTGCCTTCAAGTGAGAAGTTTCTGGTCTTGTCGTGTATGGTGAAGCCTGTTCATCAGGCTGATTGGAATAGTTCATGCCTCCAATTCACTTCTAAGTCGAGCTGACCTGCGTCTAGAAGTCAAAGTGAAACGACCCACATATGATTGGCTGTTTATTGATCGTCGTTCGCAGGCATCGATAGTACTCTCGCCCCGTGCGGCTTCTTCACTCCGAAAACGTTTCTCCGTTCATTTCATTTGGAAGGTACGCAGGTACACAGATACGAAAAGTGGATGATATACCTGAACACGGCATATAGCGGCTTGGTGTAGTAGAACAGGCGCCCTCGACTCAATTAAGTCTGGAAACTGTGGGTCTGCTGTCGATTCTGGCTGGAAACGCTCACACGGGTGTCTTCCCGCAATTCCATACTCCTCATCGATGCAGGAGATGTGGAGAAGGGAAGTAATGTGGAGATCTGTGTATAAGACTCCACAAGCACGCCTTCAATTTTCACTCGGCAACCCACTCCACCATCACATTCTTTCACCATGATCTCTTCTGTTCTTGCTCTAGCTTCGCTCCTCGTCGCTGCTGGCGCACAGCAGGCTGGTACTAACACTGCTGAGCAGCATCCTCCTCTCACGGTCAGCATCTGTACCAGCAGCGGATGTACGACGTCTACCCAATCCATTGTGATTGACGCCAACTGGAGATGGCTTCACGCCACCACGGGATACACCAACTGCTACACTGGTAACACCTGGAACGCTACCATTTGCCCTGATGGTGTCAAGTGCGCAGCCAACTGTGCATTGGACGGAGCAGACTACTCTGGCACATATGGTATCACTACCACTGGCAATGCCCTCAAGCTTAACTTCATCACCAAGGCTTCCCAGACGAACGTTGGTTCCCGAACCTACTTGATGGCAGCTGGCAGCACCACCAAGTACCAGATGTTGAAGCTCTTGGGCCAAGAGTTCACCTTCGATGTGGATGTTTCCAACCTGCCCTGTGGATTGAACGGTGCTCTCTACTTCTCGGAAATGGACGAAGATGGAGGCATGTCGAGATTCTCAACCAACAAGGCTGGTGCCAAGTACGGAACTGGATACTGTGATGCTCAATGCCCACAAGATATCAAGTTCATCAACGGAGTGGTAAGAAATCCCCGTTTCCGTCGTAGGACCGTAAGGAGTTAGAATTGAGAACTTGACTAACTCTCTTTCAAGGCCAACTCCGTTGGCTGGAATGCCTCAGCCAATGATGTCAATGCCGGTTCTGGACAGTATGGATCCTGCTGTAACGAGATGGATATCTGGGAAGCCAATGTGGTTTCTGCCGCTTATACCCCGTAAGACTTGCCATCCATTGTATATCGACTGTCGTACTAACAAACGGTCTAGTCATCCTTGCTCCGTCTCTCAGCAAACACGTTGCAGCGGAACCGATTGCGGAATTGGTGCCAGATACTCCTCGTTGTGTGATGCCGATGGATGCGATTTCAACTCCTACAGAATGGGTGATACCTCCTTCTATGGTGCAGGCATGACCGTCGACACCACCAAGGTTTTCACCGTTGTGACCCAATTCGTCACCAACGACGGCACAACCAGCGGCACCCTCAGCGAAATCCGTCGATTCTATGTCCAGAACGGAGTTGTCATCCCCAACTCCCAATCTACCGTCTCCGGCGTGACCGGTAACTCACTCAGTGACACTTGGTGTGCTGCTCAAAAGACCGCATTCGGTGACCAGAACGTCTTCGCAACCAAGGGCGGTCTCGCCACAATAGGTGCTTCCTTGAAGAAGGGAATGGTCCTCGTCATGTCCATCTGGGACGACCACGCGGCCGACATGCTCTGGCTCGACGCTCCTTACCCACCTACCAAGGACGCCTCCACTCCAGGTGTCTCCCGTGGTACGTGCGGAGCTGATTCTGGAGTCCCAGCATCTGTCGAGTCTGTTGCTGCCAGCGCATCCGTCACCTACTCCAACATCAAGTGGGGTCCCATCAACTCCACTTACACCGTATCCAAATAAAGGGCCCTCATCTCACAAATGCATCTAAACCTCATGTCAGCATAATGATCTTAATAGACACTTATTAGATCTCGGAAAGCACTTTGTATATACGCATCCAGCATGTAGAGAAACGATAGCATGAAGAATTTCTTTTTCTCTGTATGTAGTTTTGGCGGATTTCAATTATTGGTGGTTCTTGGACGGAAAACAAAATGAAATGACACTCACTTGGATTTAATCGAAGCATCCTCGTGCAGATTGTGAATTGTCGTTGTTTTGGGCCATTTTTGACAAATAAGCCGAGTTGAATTTCTGTGAGTATTGGTCGTAATCCGAGTTTTATCGAAATTCTTCCTTCAGGTTCAGAGATCAGATTGGAGTATCAGTCATCGATCGTGAAGTAAATGCTGAGTGTTCACAGCCTTGGACCATGATGAGGATCCCAGGGATGAAAGCTCCAAGTAGAATTTTCTTGATATCAATCATTTCGGAGACGACTCAACCCCTGTACGGCCGAGTGTCGTCATGAGGCTAATTTGCGATACATATATATAAACACATCACGCCGAGGAGGCGTTGTTTTCTTCTTCGTTGAGCAAGCTCTTGACGTGTTGTTGTTCGCAAGAAACGAAGCGATTAACCTCAAGAAAGATCTCCCGGATCTTGCCGGTTCCCACATCCGTGTGGGGATGGCGTCTTTTTCTCCACATCCACACCTTCACGTCCACGTAAAATTCTTTCTTACTACAACTCAAATTTCTTGTAAGATCCTTTTCTCCTTCTGTTATATATTTACTTCTTGTTCTTCTTCTTCTTATTGTTCTTACCTACGAGTAATATTGGTAGAGATGGTACCAAAAGGTCCTTACAAGCTGTGTACAGTCAATACCGCACCAGACCGAGCAAAGCGCTTGGTTGGAAGACTTGTTGAAGATGTTAAGGACACTTATACGATTGTCTATGTTGAGAACTGCGAACGTATGTTTCCTGTTGTTCTGTCCTGTACTTTTGTATTTCTTGTCGAAATTGAGAGCATTCTACACCGTGTTTACAAGTGGCATAGACGCTAATTGGTATCACAGGAGTTGAAGATGTCAAGTCGATGTGTGAAAGAAATAAGCCAGATGTCTTGGTAAATTCTCTCTTTCTCCAACCCGGTCTCAAAGTATTGAGCGCTCTTGCATGAAGGACGTGTTGGCTAACTAGTGAACCAAGTTCTGTGCATCAATGTGGACTATCGAAGAGAGTGAAGAGATTCAAAGGATAGCAAGGGAAATTGTCCCAGGTGTCAGAACAATGGCTATTCCTCATGGACTTCAAGTCGAAAAAGGTCCCGATGCGGTAGTCGAATTCCTCAAGGAGAGATGGCCTCAATTGGTCGAGAGGTGATCTTGACGAATCTTGAGAAACTTTATAAGGCAAACTCGAAGGCTATCAAGAACAGCATGGCAAGAATTCGGCTTGTTGGAAGGCGTATGTTCGAACTTTCGGTTCTCATGTCATTGAAAAAGGGTTGCATTATCGGTAGAGGTAGACAGCTCATCGCTGCACAATATAGAGGTTATTTGGACTTCTTCCAATTTTGTTCTCTCTCTATTCTTTTTAGTAACTCTCGCAAGTGCCAGAGCAACATTTGATGATATTTGTTCAAGTACATTACTATCACCTGATCTTCGGCCTCGACCGGATCTTGTCTCTCTCCAATGTCTCTCACCATCAATGCAAAGCTGCGGCACAGCCCTGCGAAGCCTTGCATCAATTCTGTTTCATTCCTTCCATACGATTGGACGAATGAGGCCTCGAGAAAGCCCAGCTGAAAGCCATGCCGCGCGGTCAAGCGAAGATAAGATAATCCTCGGCCTGACTTCGCTCCATCTTTCATCACTCCACCAAATCGTACAATTTCAATCCAAAACCTTCTTTCAGCCTTAGAAATAACCTCATCTATATCTCGTGACATACATCTCAATCATTTCCATCTCAAGTCCATCTCACATCACCAAGCAACAGCGAAACCATGAGTCGGCAACGCTACGAACCTGTAAGTTGCTCTTAAACTGCTGCCTAGTCCTCAATCTCCAGCTGTAGCAAACGAACTGACAACGAACAAACAGATCCCCCAACGCGACGAAGTAATCATCCTAGACAACATCCACGGCTCACCGACCTACAACTACAACACCGCGATCCCCAACTCCCTCGCCTCCTCAATCCACACCCCCTCCATCGCGCCCTCGATCCCCAACTCCCCTCCTCCGAGCTTCCACACGCACTCCCCACCCGGCACCCCGCGCCCAACACCCAGTACATCCACCCGACAGAGCGGCGGCGGCGTCTCCTACGCAGAACTATGGGGCGTCGCGCCCAGCACCGTGGGCGGGGCAGAGACAGATGTTGGGGGAACGAGTAACGATGCTCTGGCCACGATCGCCAGCCTCAAGCAAAGAATCGAATGGCTCGAGGAAAGTATCGGGAAATTGCTTGTAGGCCTTCATTTCCTCCTCATTTCATCTACATCACTAACGTATCAAAAACGTAGATCGAGAAAGATTCCCACATCTGCAGCACGGCGGCCGCGCTCCAGGATAGCAGACACAGTAACTGCTGCGTAACATTCGACGATGCTTCGCCGGAGCTGGAAAGGATGCTTACACAGGGAAAAGGGTCGAATTGCTGCGTTGCGTTTCGGAGTAATGATCGCAAGATGGCTAATAGACGGACTGGTATTGTTGTGGGTTTTGTGACGATGTTTATGGTGTGTGTTATGCTCACAATTATTTTGACGGCCGGGGCGGCGAAAGGTGGGGACACAAATGGGGGCAGGAGGAGGCCTGGGAATCAGAATCTTGTGCCCGTCATTTATGGAGAGGATGAGACTTAGATGTGTGGTTGAGGGGTAGTCATTTGGTGGGATATAAGTTTGGACTTCGAAATGCACATTTTGATGATATGGGTGTCGGGAACGGAAAGGGAGCGGATTGGTGCTGAATTGTCTGTGGACTAGGGCGTTTGTGAAGGAGATTTTCAATAGTTCGGGCTTGGGTGGAGTTTGGGACATTTTTGATATATTTTCAACTTTGATGTGCCATTTCCTTGCTAATATCTACCAGCTATATGTTCTAGCAAGTCTAGGAGATGTAATGTAAGATGTGTAAGAGCTTGTGTTAGTGGGATCTGAATATTAGTTGAGCCAAAAGGCAACGCAAGACAAGGGTATAGCAATGATCGTAGAACTCTTTCCCGTCAAATCTCTCCTCACTCACAACTTCGATAAACCTTTAGACTCGGATTTCATGAGCCCAGCACTCACAATTCTCTTAGTCCATCTGATCTCCTCCCAATCAGTCGTCCGGATGCTGATGATATCCAGAACCCAACCCGTTGTACTCTGGGAATCTCTCTTGAGTCTACCGAAACACCTCGCCATCATGCCCTCTGAAGCCCCAATGAACTTCCCACTCTCTCTTTGAAGAAGCTCCGGAGACTTGTAATTGGCAAGGATTCCGCTGGGGAGAGGTGGTCGATCGTGCCAGAGATCCGCGAACTGGAAGTGTTGCTTGGTAGTGCCGGGCTCACGGGAGGAGAGAATGACTCGCGCGTAGAGCTCGATCACAGCATTCTCCTTTAAAGCATGACACTTGGCCCCTTCCTTGAACATTTCAGCAACTCTGAAGCAGACTCGAAGGAACGATTGTGAGGACAATCCGACAATAGGAGACCGATCTCGAATCAAGCCTGGAAAGTCTGGTCGAGCGAAAGGCTTCAGCGGTTCATACTCATGACTATCATCCAGAATTATGCTTGTGGTATCTGTGGTCAACTGACTTATAGAGGGCTGTCTTCTAAAAGATGGCCTGACACCAGAAACCGCTTGAGATCTGACGGGAGATATTTCGACGACTTCTGCTTCCTCTGCAGGTGATACGATTGGCCTCTTAGAGTGTCGGCGGTCGGGAGTATATTTCTCAGCCGTAGACTCATTGTTTGTTCGAATGAAAGACCAATCCTCGTCATCGTCCAGGAGATCTTCAGAGTCAGCTAGAGAATTGGCTGTATTATCCGGAAATTTCTGCTGCCCTGCAGACTCGGCAGGAAAGTAATGCTTTTGGGGCGAGAATTGAAGAGAGCTGTCGTATACTTCACCTGATGCAGATCCTTCTCCAGAAGAGTAATGCAAGCTTGGTGGAGGTTGGAAGCGCTCGAGAACTCCAGCAGGGTCTGCCAGATTCATCATCTCTTCCTCCATATCTTCATCGAGCGGAAAATCATCGTCTATATCAGAACCGAGAATAAAGGGCGACGATGGACGAGATGAGGTGCTTGTATGTTGGATGCCATGCGGACTAGGAACCAATACCCTCTGGCCACTGCCCTTAGTTTGCGACTCGAGTTGCTTCTGGGGAAGAACACCATGTCCACTGGATAGCGGTTCCGATGCCATGATTGATTGAGTGGCTGGCACGACAGGCTGAGACACCAGGTCCATGAGATCGGAATCATTCAACCCTTCGTCAAAATCCTCAAGGTCGTAGTCCTTAGAGACATCTATCATTACCATGTTAGCATCATCTAGATCTGAGCGTTCCACTTGGACATCCTTCGATGGGTCAGTGCGACGATTGTGGCCTGGATCCAGAGCTGGTAGAGCTTGAGATGATGGCTCATGTTCGCCCGCAGGTGCCTGGGTATCACTAGCTACATGTAACATATCGTCGTCCGTGTTGGGCAGGTTCCGAGGCACGGGTGGTTCGTTCACTCTTCCAGAAAACTGTTCGGAAAGGTTGTCCTGAAATTGATGAGCTGGCTGGGAATTGTCTAGGACCCTCAGGAGAGCTCTCGTCTCGCTCGAATTTGGTTCAAATTGAGATGAGCCATAAGAAGGGTCTCCATGAACTGCAACGCCACACAGACGACCAATGGAGCCCGAATCATTTCGTTCTTCATGTCGACTGGAATGAGTCGTTTTCAGCCACTGGCTCTGGGATTCTAATCGAAGATGTGACTTTGCTATGTGCGGATCGCCGATAAGCTCCGGTGCAGAGGCTGACGATTGATGCTGTTCTTCTGTAGGCAGAATATTGTACTGAGGCTCATCACTTACTTGGACATTCCAAGTTACGTCGTTGAAGAAGGCGTCTTCTCCAGAGACTGGGTGGTCCTCGATTGGCACCTTAGACAAATCGCGATTGGCTATGATCGCATAGCCTTCATATGCTCCTGGCTCGTTAAGATTTCGCTCATGCGATAGGTCGTCATCTCCAAGCATGAATCCCCCCTCAGTGGCATGATCGAAGAGCTCTTCCTCGGCCGCACGGATGCTGATGTTCGGCTCAGCTCGAGACTGAACATTGTGCTGAACACTTGAGGCTTCCTTTGTTTGTTCAGCTGTAGACGGAGGCATGTATCTGAAAGCAGCTAATTTATCGAGTGTAGTCTGTGCCAGCTTCACCGACTCTTGCGTAGTTACGTGTCCTAGATAGCTATTTGGCATGGTCTGCACAGGATCTTCGACAGCATCCTTTTTGCGAGAAGCTCCAGGCTTGGTGATAGTCGGTGGCTTAAAAGGGCCCATCTTAGATTTCGTCGTCTGAGCTTTGGCAGATCCGGCTTTCTTTTTCTTATTGTTGCCAGAGTCTAGTGTAGTAAGTTGTGCACCAGCCTGGTCTTTGTAATCCAGACTATCAGCTTGAGTATCGACCTTCGAGAATTGTGACAAGGTATACGGCATAGCTTTTGATGAACTCGCTCTCTTCGCAGAAGCTGATTTGCGTCTTTTGGGGAAAGTAGTTTCGAAGTCGCCGCCCTTGTTTTGACCAGCCAAGTCACCCTCGTCGACGTACTCCCATAGAGGATCAACTGATACAGCGCGACCCTTGTTTTGTGCACGACCACGTTTCTTTGGGACTACCACGTCCGGTCGTTCAGCAGGAACTTCGACAATTTCGTAGATATCTCTTTCGTGAAGTGTTTTCTGGGAACTGATGAATTGGACAGGTGGGGCAATTGGATTGATTGGAGTGAAGGATGACATCGAACGTTGGACGAACTGATCGCTCCTAGTACGCAGTCCATCCATTAGTATAATTCGCTGTAGACCTCAATGACTTACGAGCTCTCTACTTGGTTCATCTCGGTCCCAGCTCGTCGCAACAGCTCACGATCCCAACCACGGTAGAGAGACATCCCCGGCAATCCCTCCGCTTGACTACAGCTCCCCAGACCTAACAGTAGATTCGAACAGAAATGTGGATACGAAATACAATGCTTGCGCAAAGGATAATTGCAGTAGGAATGTAAAATGTGAAGAGTAAAGAAAGGAAGCTGCGAGGCTGTGAGAGTTCGGCTCGGCACTACAGTAACCAGGCTAGCGGGCCGGCAGGGAGCTTCTCAATGCGGCAACATCGGTCACATGTCGCTTTATGCATTGCCGCTGTTGATATTGCGCCTTTTTTGAACATCGACGTTAACTCTCACTTGCTTATTGCTTCTGGAGTGTACCATTCATATGATATAGAATCATTGGGGACTTTAACAGAAGCCGCCAGAGCAGACATCGATATACCCCGCCCCCGCTCATATCTCTTATCGTCAACTGCAACCTGGAACACGTCCACGTCACGGTACGACAGGTTGTTGCATGGTCCGAACGTTCTATATATCATCCAGAAGTCGAGATCCCCGTAGCTACTTCCTGCTGACAGGAGTCGATCACAGGAGTCTGGATCCGTGACCGGAAACTGCGGCTCCTCCTCGCTCGAGCTTGCAGGCAAGCCGAAGTCACGTTATTGGACCCTGAGTACCAGTCTTGCGCTGGAGATATCAACATGTTTTCCTCTGTTAGTATATTCTGATTCACATCCAATCAACCACAGTCATTCACCGTGACTCGTTAGCGCACTCCTGTATCTGACCATCTCGCGCTTTCTATTCAAAATGTCTCTTCTCAAAACACATGATTCAGAAACACTACCTCCCCACACATTTCACAACAGAGAAAGCCTTTCATGTCTTCATCTGTCCTCCGTCTTGCATTGGCCATCAACATGGCGTCTGCCCACCATGCCAGCGAAAAACACCACATGTCGATTAAGAAGCTAATTCCAAGCTTTTCACAGAAGAAACCTTATTCCGCAGTCACTGTCGCTGTTGAAAACCTCACCAGTGAGCATTACGAGGAAGACGATGTTGGTGGCATCCCAGATCTTGTAGAAGCTATCAAGCTTCAAGCAAGTGGTCCAGCTGAAGCTGCTCGCGCAATCCGCAAGAAATTGAAGTACGGCAACGTCCACCGTCAAATTCGTGCTCTTGTTATTCTGGATGGCCTGATTCAGAATGCGGGAGCTCGTTTTCAGAGAACCTTTGCGGATGAGATGTTGTTGGAGCGCTTGCGAGTTTGCGGTACTTCCGACCTCTCAGATCCGCTAGTAAGAGATAAATGCAAGGAGCTGTTTCGAAACTGGGCCGTTGAGTACAAGAACGTTCGGGGCTTGGAACAAGTTGCTGGTCTCTACAAGGTTAGTGCGAGTTGGTTCCTTATAGGTCTTTGCTAATATCAAATCCAGCAATTACCTCGTCGCAAGCAGGTAGTCACGCAAGACCAATCCAAGGTCCTTCGCGAGACAGCCGAAAATCCATTCGAGGATGACGAAGAGGAGGTAGTAGCGCCTCCTCCACAACCTCGACATGCCTCTGTTGCTAGCTCTCCGGCACAATCTAGCAGAAGCTCGCCGCCTCCATCGTTCTTCTCCAGCATATCTTCATCCACTGATACGAAGAAATCCAAGAAGGAAAAGGACAAGAAGAAAAAGAAGGGCAAGCCGTTCAACCTAGAGTCCGAGAAGGAAACTATGAAGAACTGCATTGCAGAATCATCTGTGGCTTCGACCAATCTATTGAATGCACTTCGATTGATTAATCGTGAGCGGGAACAAATTTCCGAGAACAAGAATGCAGTCCACCACTTTGAGTTCTGTAAATTGCTGAGACGCAAGATCTTACGTTATGTAGGTATTCCTGATATAGTTGACCAATCGTTGCTGACATATCTTAGATCCAACTTGTCGAATCTGAGCAGTGGCTTGGAGCTCTTTTGCATGCCAATGACGAGCTTGTGACTGCTCTTATGACGTTCGAGCAACTTGACCGCTCCATTGACGCTGACAGCGACTCGGACGACGAGCTAGCCCATCAACAGCATCTATACAAGAGTAAGTGCTCAATCTTCGCAAGTTAACGGGTACTAATGATGTGGTAGCCATGTCCGACAAAGGCAAGGAGAATGCAGCTGCCAATCAATTCGCCGGTCTTTCCCTCGGCACGAAGAGTCCCAGCCCACCACGACCACCCCGTCAACCTCCTCGTCCAGCCCCACAGCCAGAGCCCGAGGAAGAAGATGACTTCGAAGAAGAGGACGAGAACGATCCCTTCGCTGATCGTAACGCTCTTCAAACTCCTAAAGTTGAGAAGAAAGAGCCAGTTTGGAGAGATGTCTAACGAGCACAGAGTGAATTGAAGACGGAAGTTTATGAGGGTATGAGATCATGAGATGAGTTTTGAGCGTTGGACAGCATGCAATTGAGGACCATGAGAGCGGAAGGATTATTGGAGCGAGGATTAGCATGAGTCAAGAGTGAAGACAGTAGTAGTATTAGGCGGTGATGAGTGAATGAAGCTGCATTTACTTTCTGCCCTACACCTCCCCGTTGTCCGTGATAATGCGTTAAAAGTGAGCGTCGATTATGATTCTCGAGCGAACAACAGTTTAATACTTATACTATCAGTTTGTTCCTCTTGTCTGGGAGCAATGTATGGCCTTAGACCAGAAAGCCTGTCGTTATCTTGTTACATTTCGACTCCTCTCTGTCTCATCTCTCATAAGCTGCTTCAGGAGTGAAATGACGCGGGAGAAAATGGGAATAAGAAATGAGAGACAGATCTTAGCAAAGAGAACTGAAAGGATATCCTTGAAGTGATGGTAACGAGGTGGTCATACATTCCTGACACCACAGAGAAGTCGATACAGTAAGTTCATAATCAAGAACACAGACTATGAAAGAAGCAAGATCAATCCAAAGCCTCGTATACCAAAGGAGTGGATAACACGGAATAGCGGGTAATCTTCAATATTTCTGCTCAAAAGCTCGAGTAGCCATGCATCAAAATAGTTGCGCAGCAAATTACCTGGCTCCGTCCGGACAATCTGTTGCACGTCTTGCGCTAGCGATGTGCAACAAAACTTCTAAATTACCCAAGTATAGTGGGACATTGAGGGTAG
>NW_017263601.1:214375-220027 GCF_001500285.1 Mollisia scopiformis
TGCACGTCTTGAGCTAGCGATGTGCAACAAAACCTTTAAATGACCCAAATACAATAGAATATTCAGGTTCAAAGTGTAGGTGAGTCCACTCGAACAAATTGTAGCACGTCTTGCGCTAGCGATGCGCAACAAAACTTGTGGGTTACTCTAGAATGGTGGGATATTGGGGCTAAAGATAAATGTTAGTTAATACTTCGTTTGGACAATTTGTTGCACGTCTTGCACTAGCGATGTGCAACAAAACTTTTGGGATACTCTAGAGTGATGGGACATTGGGCTTGATTACATTCCAAGCACTCAGCTTCCAAGATCGAGAATGTGGCAAGTCTTAAGGGCTTAAGATAGGAGTCAGAATGCAAGTCTGCTCGCTATTGTGGGCCTGTATAGCAGGTGCTTCCATAATCCTTGGTGGGTATATCAAATCAATCAAAAGTTGCATTGTTACTTCTGTCCAGTGGTGTTGGTGGGGATACTAGCAGCCGTACTTCAGTTGGAACATCTTTAATCCAATGTGCCGACGCTTTCTTTAGTCACTCGATAGATATTAGGAGTGGTTGAGAAGTGATTACCGCAGGGGCAGATAGCTCTGAGCGAAAGGTTCATCTTTAGGTTAGCGGGGTAAGGGAGTCAAGGTTTGTTGAAGAAGGTGAAGCCTAGAATTATGGTGTATTGAATATGTGTTTGTAGTATGAACAAAGTCCAAAGATGATCGAGATAATGCAACTTGGAAAACGGAAACATAATTGTTGATTATTAGCATAGACGTTGCAGCCAATATGAAGTCCCTTCACAATCCAGTCCAAGGGCCAGTCCAAGGGCACCGTCCATATCTACGTGTTCCTTGAAATGATATGAAAGAAGACACGCTTGATTCGAAGAATCTAAAACCCAACCAGGCCACCAACAACGACTGGTGCGTGATCAGATTGCAGTACAATATAGGGCATCAAGTTAGATCAAAACGAAACCAGATCTGCACAATCCATTTTCAAACAGCACTAGCTTGCATCTCAATATCAACAGAATATTCAAGTCGTCATCAACAACAAAAATACGAACCCTCGCTAATAATAGGGGAGCGGGACCCAGCCGAAAATGGGCGGATATGATCCGAAGTTTCCTCCCAACGAATTGAATACGAACCCAACACAAATCTCCTCTCCATCGATGCAATCATCAAAACCCAATCCCGATTTCCATATTAAGAATCTCCCAAACACGAGCCCACGTAATCACAATCTATTGCCCAAACCATCGTATCTGCAAACACCTCCATCATCCCACTAACCACACAAGCCGATTATTTCCTCAGACGCGATTCTAGAACACAAAACAGCCAACAAAGTGACTTGGAGAAGCAAACCAAACGCTGCTACCTAAGCACACAATTGATGACTCTACATGCATGATAATCTCAATTCATCATACGTTCACTCTATTAACATGACATGTCACTTTATCTTCCCCAAACCTTCCGAATCCTCGGATCCTCGTCGGCATCTTGCTTGGGGATCCTGGTGCTTGCATCCCGATTTTAATCAAATGAATAATTCAAAATAAATAAAATCTTTAATAATATTTTTCTGAATGAGCTTCTGCCCCCCCCCTGGTAACAAGCAAGGACCTGCCCTATTCCAGGGAAAGAAGGAAGAGAAATTCTCGGGACAGGAATTTCGATTTAGAGGTGAGGATGATCTGACGTCCAAACCCCACTTGCCGCATTGGGGATCCCGGTGCGGGGTAAAGGACATGACTTTCCAAGACACCTTTCTCCAGTCTAGGGGAGAAGACTTTTCCCGAAGGCGGAAAAGAGAAAAGAGTCATGATTCATAGTAATCGGAATCTAAATGCGGTGACTCATGAGTTAAGCTGAGGTTGTGGCGGAGCTGGAATGCGGAGAGCAGCTGAGGAAAAGGGTCCGGGGAAGAAAGTCTTATTGAATGCTTGTACCCTGGTATGCGCATAGAGGTGGTGAATTATTGAGGCTTGATGGTTCGTCGCTGTTTTGGGTATGGTTGGAGGTGAGATTGATCCCCAGAAATCTTGAATCTAGGATGCGACTCTTGGCAAAGTGCCTCGAGACGAGGCATCTCTCAACTTTAATTATCCTCACAATGCCAGGACAGGGAGCTGCAAAGAGCACACGACAAATTCGTGATGAATTTAAGGTGGCAGGGAAAGGAGAGGAAAGCTTCAAACAAATTGCCTCGTCTCGCGGCATTTCGATAATATTCCTGACGGTATGCGAGGACATGTAACCACAAAGAGGATGAGGATGTTTCGTGATAAATGAAAATTGGTGAGGAAAGAAGAGGAGAACTTCAGACAGAGTTTCTTGAATTGTAATATAACAGTTAGAGAATCGTGATTGGAAAGTACGAACTAGGTAGCAACACTGAGCAAAAATAATCTTTGAACTATATGCCGCGTGTTTAGCTCAATTTATACATTGTAATCTTCTGTACAAAGACATTTGGCTATAGAACAAGAATCATGCTCTAAGCCTTGAAGTTCACGATGGCTTCAAAAGCAATGACACCAGCACGTGATACAGTAAAACATATCCCCTTCGATTAATTGAAAAGCAATAACGTCTGTCCCTACGTAGCGAGACGCACGGTGTCCCGAGACGAATTTTATGCAATCATATCTCATACTCTGTTCTGTTAATTTACCGTTCTATTTGTGATATCCTATGATTCCCTAGTACTTTATCTATAGGATCCTCACTGCAGCGAGTGAAATCTGAGCGTCTTGGTTGTCGCCATCGTTGGTTTGCTCATCGTAGGATTTGATGCTTGAGTTTCAACCCCCTACTATGCCGCGGACATCGCTAGTTATTCAAATTTCGGAGGCCTAATGCTATAGCGCAATATCAAATGAGAACCGCACTAGCTATTTAAAAATAATGAGCCTCGTGTGGCTGGCATGAAAAAGTTTCGCCGAGTATGGAAGTGTGGCATTAAATGTGCGGCGGCGGCTGCGCTATAATATATTAGGTTAGCTGAGATAATGCCAAGCAAACTGGAGGTCCCTTCTGGCGAGCTTTTGATGCTGGAACAATTCACCTCTCTAGCTGCTTATCAACTTTGAGCCAACAGCGCAAGATGTCAAATGATATGTGCTATTTCAACAACGCGATGAGCAAGCTATGGCAGGATCTGTTATGCAGCGCTTAGGGCTTCCAATGAGCGAGACGAAGCGTCCTGTTGTGTCTGCGTCTGCCATCCAATTGGCAGGCCAGCCTGCGCCAGGATGCACCCTCGTGGGCAGCCTCTACGATCACGACTGCGTATCATTCTCACTATCAGTCCTTCGACGGCTGCTTCACATCCTGTCGACCTTTGAATCGCAGTGCTTGCGCCGGTATACTGAACGAGTCACAAGTCGCACGCATCGCGCTTGCTTTGAGATCGCTCGCGAACTTCATCCATGGCTCTCATACGCCTCTTGCAGTGTAAACCCGACGGCGAGATCGTCTTTCGCGAACCTACGAGCGGCAATGTCCCTGCCTACGCAATACTCTCTCACACATGGGGAAAAGAGGAGGTTATTTTTCAGGATATGGAAGCTGGCGCAGATATGAACAAGACCGTGAGCAAGGCTGGGTGGAGGAAGATACAATTCTGTGCGAAGCAGGCTGCGGCCGATAGACTACAATACTTTTGGGTTGATACTTGTTGCATTGATAAGAAGAATGCGGTCGAGCTTGGTGCGGCGATTAATTCCATGTTTCGGTGGTATCAGAACGCTGCACGCTGCTACGTCTACCTTTCGGATGTCTCTACACTTAACACTAGAGCGGATGACCAGAGGGCATGGGAAGAGGCCTTTAGGAAGAGTCGGTGGTTCACTCGAGGCTGGACGCTTCAAGAGCTTATCGCACCAAGGCTAGTTGACTTCTTTAGCTCGGAGGGTGAGCGTCTTGGGAGCAAATTGTCACTTGAGTCCAAGATACACGAGATCACCGGCATTGAGAAAAATGCTCTCCGAGGCGATTTATTGTCGAATTTTAGCATTAAAGAGCGGAAGTCTTGGGCGGGGCACCGCAAGACTACGATTGAAGAGGATATAGCGTATTGTTTAATCGGGATCTTCGAGGTTTCAATGGTGCCGAACTATGGAGAGGGAAAGGACCACGCATTCCGGCGGTTGGATGAAGAAATTCACAAATTATACAAAGGTAAGTCATTTGCATAGAAATTGACTAAAGTGAAACTAATTGGCATAGGTGTCGGCTTTGAACAGTTTGCCGTAGAGCTCAACCTCACATCATTTCCTGAAACTGCACAGTTTGTTGCCAGAGAGAAGGAGCTCTCGAAAATGCACGAGCTGCTTCAAGATCACAGTAGTCGATCTTGTATCATCCTGCATGGCCTTGGGGGTATTGGAAAGACTCAGCTGGCGATCACATATGCTAGACGACACAAGGAGAAATATACGGCGATCTTCTGGCTGAACGCGAATGACGCAGACTCACTAAAGCTAAGCTTTCGGGACGTCGCTCAGCAAGTGCTAAGACATCATCCTTCCACTAGTGTGCTATCTAGCGTAGACCAAGATAAAGACCTCGATCAAGTTGTTAGTGTAGTCAAGGGCTGGCTTGACTCCCCGCAGAATGCAAGGTGGCTAATGATCTACGATAACTTCGACAATCCTAAGACATCTGGTAATCCCGACAACTCGGCAGTCGACATACGCCAATTCCTCCCTCGGTCTGATCACGGCTCAATCATCATCACGACACGGTCGTCGCAGGTTAGGCAAGGTATACGAATTCATGTTCAGAAACTCCTAGATGTTAGGGAAGGTCTTGAGATTGTGTCTAACATGTCAGGACGTAAGGGCATTGAAAAGGGTATGTCAGTATAATTGATAGTGGGAGCAAAGACAATACTAACAAGACAGATTCTGATGCTATAGCTCTTGTTAAAGAACTCGACGGCCTACCACTTGCTCTATCTACAGCAGGGGTATATCTCGAGCACGTAACGACGAGCTTTTCGGATTATCTTCAGCTCTATAAGACATCATGGTTGAAGCTTCAGACGACAAGTCCCCTGTTGAATTCCTATGAAGATCGCTCACTATACACGACATGGCAGATTACCCTCGATCGGATCCAACAACAGAACCCGGCGTCGGCAAGCCTGCTCAAGCTATGGGCATATTTTGATCGACAAGATATATGGTTCGAACTCCTTCGATATGCAACCTCCGCAGACGATCGATGGATACAAGAGCTCACGAAAGACGAACTAAACTTTAATAAGGCCATTGCTCTACTATGTAGCTTTGGGCTGGTTGATCCAGACGGGGCTCTTAAACAGCAGTTCGGGTCTGGAGGGTATAGCGTGCATAGTTGTGTGCACTCTTGGACAGTATTTGTGCTTAATAAAGAGTGGGACGAGGGTTTTGCACAGCTAGCATTATATTGCGTCGCTTCGAAGGTTCCCATGAGAAATGAAATAGACTCGTGGATGTTACAACGGCGGCTGCTTCAGCATGCTGTCAGGCAAGAGCAGGCCATACTTGAAAATAAGGTGGGTATAAAAAGAATGGAATGGGCTTTGCATAGCCTAGGCAACCTCTACGCCGACCAAGGCAAGCTGGCTGAGGCTGAGGAGATGTACAATCGAGCGCTCCAAGGCA